>NC_052151.1:3514241-3548974 GCF_902713615.1 Scyliorhinus canicula | reverse complement strand
GACAGTGTAGAGGGAGCTTTACTCGGTATCTAACCCCGTGCTGTACCTGTCCTGGGAGTGTTTGATGGGGACAGTGTAGAGGGAGCTTTACTCTGTATCTAATCCTTGCTGTACCTGTCCTGGGAGTGTTTGATGGGGACAGTGTAGAGGGAGCTTTACTTTGTATCTAACCCCGTGCTGTACCTGTCCTGGGAGTGTTTGATGGGGACAGTGTAGAGGGAGCTTTACTCTGTATCTAACCCCGTGCTGCACCTGTCCTGGGAGTATTTGATGGGGACAGTGTAGAGGGAGCTTTTCTCTGTATCTAACGTCGTGCTGTACCTGCCCTGGGAGTGTTTGATGGGGACAGTGTGGAGGGGGATTTACTCTGTATCTAACCCCGTGCTGTGCCTGTCCTGGAAGTGTTTGATGGGGACAGTGTAGAGGGAGCTTTACTCTGTATCTAACCCCGGGCTGTACTGTCCTGGGAGTGTTTGATGGAGTCAGTGTAGAGGGAGCTTTACTCTGTATCTAACCCCGTGCTGCATCTCTCCTGCGAGTGTTTGATGGGGACAGTGTAGAGGGAGCTTTACTCTGTATCTAACCCCGGGCTGTACTGTCCTGGGAGTGTTTGATGGAGTCAGTGTAGAGGGAGCTTTACTCTGTATCTAACCCCGTGCTGCATCTCTCCTGCGAGTGTTTGATGGGGACAGTGTAGAGGGAGCTTTACTCTGTATCTAACCCCGTGCTGTACCTGTCCTGGGAGTGTTTGATGGGGACAGTGTAGAGGGAGCTTTACTCTGTATCTCACCCCGTGCTGTACCTGCCCTGGGAGTGTTTGATGGGGACAGTGTAGAGGGAGCTTTACTCTGTATCTAACCCCGGGACCTGACAAGTTGCAGGTTCTGCAGCATGTCCTTCTCCTCTCTGTATACCAGCCACAGGGCCGGATCCTCATCGGGCTGACCGAGACGTGACTCCAGGTCCAGCACCTGCTTCTCCAACTCGTCAAACCTGCATTTCCGCCTCTGTGTCGACCCCCTTGCATACTCTTTTTTTTTTTTAGTTTTTACTGGAATTTAAAAAAATATATATATCAACAGAACAATAATAATAACAATAATAAACACTCCCTGGCACCCGTAACAACGCATATAACAAACCCCCCCCCACCCCCCCCAAACCCAATAAACAACAAAATAAATGAACAATAAGCAAATTAACTTAAACATTATCCCCCTAAACCCCCCCCCCCCCCCTCCTCCCCCTGGGTTCCTAGTTCCTTATCGTTGAGCCAGAAAGTCGAGGAAAGGCTGCCACCTCCTAAAGAACCCTTGTACCGACCCCCTCAGGGCGAATTTGACCCTCTCCAGATTAATGAATCCCGCCATGTCATTGATCCAGGTCTCCACACTTGGGGGTCTCGCATCTTTCCACTGCAGCAAGATTCTCCGCCGGGCTACTAGGGACGCAAAGGCCAAAACATTGGCCTCTTTCGCCTCCTGCACTCCCGGCTCCACCCCAACCCCAAATATCGCGAGTCCCCAGCCTGGCTTGACCTTGGACCCTACCACCCTCGACAGTTGGTGGCCCAAATTTTGGGGGTAGCCGCCACCACCGGGCTCGTAGTGTACTTCGTTGGAGGGAGCGACAACGGCGCCGTTACCAGTGCCTTCAGGCTCGTGCCTCCACAGGACACCATCTCCATCCGTTTCCATGCTGCCCCCTCCCCATCCATTACCCACTTGCGTACCATCAAGACATTAGCCGCCCAATAGTACCCAGAGAGGTTGGGCAGCGCCAGCCCCCCTCTATCCCTGCCCCGCTCCAAAAAGACCCTCCTTACCCTCGGAGTCCCGTACGCCCAAACAAATCCCAGAATGCTGCTGTTCACCCTCCTAAAAAGGCCCTCGGAATGAAAATGGGGAGGCACTGAAACAAAAACAAAAACCTCGGGAGCACCGTCATTTTAACAGACTGTACTCTACCCGCCAACGACAACGGCAGCATGTCCCACCTTTTAAACTCCTCCTCCATCTGCTCCACCAACCTAGTAAAATTGAGCTTGTGCAGAGTCCCCCAGCTCCTAGCCAGCTGAACCCCCAGGTACCTAAAACTCCTCACTGTCCTCTTTAGTGGGAGCCTACCAATCCCCTCCTCCTGATCTCCCGGGTGTACAACAAATAGCTCACTCTTGCCCAGGTTCAATTTATATCCCGAGAAACTCCCAAACTCAGCAAGAATCTCCACCACCTCCGGCATTCCCCCCACCGGGTCTGCTACATACAACAGCAAGTCGTCCACATACAGCGACACTTGGTGCTCCTCCCCACCTCGCACCAAACCCCTCCACCTCCCCGACTCCCGAGAGCCATGGCAAGAGGCTCAATTGCCAACGCAAAAAGCAAGGGGGACAGGGGGCACCCCTGCCTCGTCCCACGGTGGAGCCTGAAGTACTCGGACCTCCTCCCATTTGTCGCTACACTCGCCATCGGGGCCTCGTACAGCAACCTCACCCATTTAATAAACCCCACCCCAAACCCGAACCTCTCCAACACCTCCCACAAGAACCCCCACTCAACCCTGTCAAAGGCCTTCTCTGCATCCAATGCCACCACAATCTCCGTCTCTCCTTCTGCTGCCGGCATCATTATCACATTTAGCAGCCTTCGCACGTTAATGTTCAGCTGCCTCCCCTTCACAAAACCCGTCTGATCTTCATGTATCACCCCCGGCACCCAGTCCTCTATTCTAGTGGCCAAGATCTTCGCCAGCACCTTGGCGTCTACATTCAGCAGTGAAATTGGCCTGTATGATCCGCACTGCAAGGGGCCCTTATCACGCTTCAGGATCAGGGAAATCAGCGCCCGAGACATCATTGGGGGCAAAACACCCCCCTCCCATACCTCGTTAAAGGTCCGAACCAACAGGGGGCCCAACAGGTCTGCGTATTTCTTATAAAATTCAACCGGGAACCCATCCTGTCCCGGCGCCTTCCCGGACTGCATGTGGCCAATCCCTCTGACCAGCTCCTCCAACTCGATCGACGCCCCCAGTCCCTCCACCTGCTCCTCCTGCACCCTTGGAAATCGCAGCCTGTCCAAAAAGCTCTCCATTCCCCCCCCCCCCCCCCACCGCCGGCGGCTCCGACCGGTACAGTTCCCTATAGAAGTCCCTAAAGACCTCATTGACCTCTGCCCCCTGCCGTACCACATTCCCATCTCTATCCTTCACTCCACCAATCTCCCTAGCCGCGTCCCGCTTGCGAAGCTGGTGCGCCAGCATCCTGCTCGCCTTCTCTCCATACTCGTAGACTGCTCCCTGCGCCTTCCTCCACTGTGTCTCCGCCTTTCTGGTGGTCAATAAATCAAACTTGGCCTGCAAGCTACTCTGCTCCCCCAGCAATCCCTCCTCCAGGGCCTCCGCGTACCTCCTATCTACACTCAGCAACTCCCCCACCAGTCTCTCCCTCTCTCCCCTCTCCCCACTCTCCCTATGGGCTCGGATGGAGATCAGCTCCCCCCTAATCACTGCCTTCAGAGTCTCCCACACCATTCCCACCTGGACCTCCCCAGTATCATTGACCTCGAGGTACCTCTCGATACATCCCCGGACCCTCCTACACACCTCCTCATCAGCCAACAACCCCACGTCCAGACGCCAAAGCGGGCGCTGGTCCCGCACCTCCCCCATCTCCAGATCCACCCAATGCGGAGCATGGTCCGAAATCGCAATAGCCGAATATTCGGCCTCCTCCACCCTCGGGACCAGTCCCCTACTCAGAACAAAGAAATCAATACGGGAATAAACCCTGTGCACATGGGAGAAAAAAGAGTACTCCCGAGCCCTCGGCCTCCCGAACCTCCAGGGATCCACTCCTCCCATCTGGGAATGGAAATGGCTTATTGTCACGAGTAGGCTTCAATGAAGTAACTGTGAAAAGCCCCTAGTCGCCACATTCCGGCCCCTGACCGGGGAGGCTGGTACAGGAATCGAACCATGCTGCTGGCCTGCTTGGTCTGCTTTAAAAGCCAGCGATTTAGCTGAGTGAGCTAAACCAGCCCCTATCTGGTCCATAAACCCCCTCAACACCTTGGCCGCCGCCAGCCTCCTGCCTGTTCTTGAACTAGAATGATCCACTAGGGGTTCCAGCACCGTGTTGAAGTCCCCCCACATGATCAGGCCCCCCACCTCCAGGTCAGGAATGCGGCCCAACATACGCCTCATGAAACCAGCATCATCCCAATTTGGGGCGTACACATTTGCCAACACCACCCTCTCCCCCTGCAGCTTACCGCTCACCATCACATATCTGCCGCCACTATCAGCCACCACCTCAAACGCCACCCTCTTCCCCACCAGGATCGCCACCCCCCGGTTCTTCGAGTCGAGCCCTGAATGGAAAACCTGCCCCACCCACCCCTTCCTCAGACGGACCTGGTCCGCCACCCTCAGGTGGGTCTCCTGGAGCATGGCCACGTCCGCCTTCAGCCCCTTCAGATGCGAAAACACCCGGGCCTGCTTAACCAGCCCATTCAACCCCTTCACGTTCCACGTAATCAGCCGGATCAGGGGGCACCCCGCCCCCTCCCCCGTCGACTAGCCATAGCCCATCGACTGCTCCACCCTGGCCAGCACCCATTCGGCCCGTTTCCCACGGCGATAGGACCTCACCCCGACCCCCCCGACCCGCACCAACTCCTCCCTAGCCAGTCCAGCAGCAACCCGGTAATCCCACCCCTCCCCCCCCCCCCCCCCCCCCCCCCCCCCCAGGCTAGGACCCCTCCTAGCTGCGACGCTCCCTCCATAGTACTCCCGTGAGCCAGCTGACTTCTGCTGACCCCGGCAGCTCCCGCTCTAACTCCGACCCCTCCCGATATGAGGTCCCCCCTCCTCCCCTGCATCAGCTCCTTGGCACCGTTTCAGCGCGGGAAAACGGATCTGATAGCCACGCCCCTTGCCTCCAATTGCACTTACAATATAGATACATGTATATATAGATTATAATCCGGTGTGAATCACATTCACCACATTCACCCCCTGTGAAAAAATCGAGTCCAGCGGGGGTGGTGGCTCACAGAGTTAGTCTGTCCGGTGGATGAATTGTTCTTTTCGATCTGCGGAGCACCGGGGTTGCAGCCTCTTGCGGTGGCTGGGTGGGTGTTGAGAGCTGGGGTACGATGGCTGACTCCGGGACGGGTTTCGTCCGAATTTTATACACCTCTGGCTCGACCGGAGACTGGGGGCGCTGGGGGCGGGCTGGTTCTGGCGCGTGGAACCGGTGGGGCGAGCTTGCGGAATCGGGGGCGCGAGGGGGCGGCAGCATAGGGAACGGAGTAAGGGGTTCCTCAGCAGGGGTATGGGGGGGGCTGGATCCAGCGGGTGCCAGGTCCCGAAGGGATACTGTGGCGACCGTCCGGGAACTCCACGAATGCGTACTGGGGGTTGGAATGGAGGACAAGGGGGGTCAACAAGGGGGTCAGCTTTGTGTGCCCTGACGTGCTTCCTCAGGAGGACCGGGCCTGGTGTCCTCAGCCATGCCGGAAGTGAGACTCCCGTGGTAGTGCCCCTAGAAAAAATGAAGAGTCGCTCGTGAGGGGTTTGATTTGTTGCTGTACAGAGGAGGGATCTGATTGCGTGGAGCGCGTCTGGGAGGACTTCTTGCCATTGGGAGACTTGGAGTTTTCTAGACCGGAGGGTCAGTAGGACGGTCTTCCAGACCGTCGCGTTCTCCCTCTCCACCTGCCCGTTCCCCCTGGGGTTGTAGCTGGTAGTCCTGCTCGAGGCGATCCCCTTGTCGAGCAGGTACTGACGCAGCTCGTCGCTCAGAAAGGACGAACCCCGGTCGCTGTGCACGTAGCTGGGGAAACCGAACAGGGTGAAGACACTATGCAGGGCCCTAATGACTGTGTGGGAGGTCATATCAGGGCATGGAATGGCAAAAGGGAATCGGGAGAACTCGTCGATGATGTTGAGGAAATAAATGTTCTTGTTGGTGGAGGGGAGTGGCCCTTTGAAATTGATCGCAAGGCGTTCAAAGGGCCTAGAAGCCTTGACCAGGTGGGCCCTGTCTGGTCTATAGAAGTGCGGTTTGCACTCTGCACAGAACGGGCAGTCCCTGGTGACCGCTTTTACCTCCTCGTTGGAGAAAGGCAGGTTTCGTGCTCTGATGTAGTGGGCGAGCCGGGTGACCCCTGGATGGCAGAGGTCAACGTGGATGGCTTTCAGACGGCTGATCTGCGCGCTGGCGCATGTCCCGCGGGATAGGGCATCCGAGGGCTCGTTGACCTTTCCCGGTCGATGTTTAATATAATATTTAATATAGGTGGAGAGTTCGATCCTCCACCGAAGGATTTTATCATTTTTTATTTTGCCCCTTTGCGAGTTGTCAAACATAAAGGCAACCGATCGTTGGTCGGTGATGAGGGTGAACCTCCTACCTGCGAGGTAGTGCCTCCAGTGACGAACAGCCTCCACGATGGCTTGTGCTTCCTTCTCGACTGAGGAGTGTCGGAGTTCTGAAGCGGAGAGGGTACGGGAGAAAAATGCAACGGGCCTCCCTGCCTGATTTAAAGTGGCTGCTAGAGCTACCTCTGAGGCGTCGCTCTGAACCTGAAAGGGAGTGGATTCATCCACCGCCCGCATGGCTGCTTTGGCGATGTCCTCCTTGATGCCGTCGAAGGCCTGGCGTGCCTCAGCTGACGGGGAAATCGTGTGGCCTTAAAGAGTGGGCGGGTTTTGTCCGCATATTGAGGGACCCACTGGGCGTAGTATGAGAAGAACCCCAAGCACCGTTTGAGGGTCTTGGGGCAATGGGGGAGGGGGAGTTCTAAGAGGGGGCGCATGCGGTCCGGGTCTGGGCCCAGGACTCCGTTCTCCACGACGTAGCCGAGGATGGCTAGTCTGTTTGTGTGGAAAACACATTTCTCCTTGTTATAAGTGAGATTTAATTTCTGTGCCGTTTGGAGAAAACGGTGGAGGTTGGCGTCGTGGTCCTGCTGGTCATAGCCGCAGATGGTAACATTGTCCAGATACGGAAACGTGGCCCGTAGCCCGTACTCGTCCACCATTCGGTCCATTGCTCGTTGGAACACCGAAACCCCGTTAGTGACGCCGAAAGGGACCCGGAGGAAATGGAGGAGGCGGCCATCGGCCTCGAATGCCGTGTAGTGGCGGTCCTCCGGGCGGATTGGGAGCCGGTGGTATGCAGACTTCAGATCCACCGTGGAAAATAGCCGATATTGGGCGATCTGATTAACCATGTCTGCAATTCTGGGGAGGGGATACGCGTCTAGGAGCGTAAAGCGATTTATGGTCTGGCTATAATCGACGACCATGCAAAAATTTTTCCCGGTCTTGACGACCACCACCTGAGCTCTCCAGGGACTATTGCTGGCCTCTATGATCCCCTCACTGAGCAGCCGTCGGACATCCGATCGGATAAAGACCCTATCCTGTAGGCTGTATCGCCTGCTGCGAATAGCTACTGGTTTGCAATCTGGAGTGAGATTGGCGAAGAGGGGAGGGGGGGGGGGGGGAGATGCGCAGCGTGGCGAGGCTGCAGATAGTGAGTGGGGGCAGGGGCCCGCTGAAGCTGAGGGTGAGGCTCTTGAGGTTGCACTGGAAATCCAGGCCTAATAAGAGTGGCGCGCAGAGGTCGGGCAGGACATAAAGTTTAAATTTAGAATAACTAGAGCCTCGAATTGTGAGCGTAGTAACGGTGCGTCCTTGGATTTGGACTGAGTGGGAACCCGAAGCGAGGGCGATAGTTTGGCTCACCGGAAAAATAGAAAGCGAACAGCGTCTTACCAGCTCTGGATGTACAAAGCTCTCGGTGCTCCCGGAGTCAAAGAGGCATGGCGTGCTGTACCTGTTGAACTGGACTTCCGCCATCGAACTTCGTAGGTGCTTGGGGCAGGATTGATCCAGGGTGACTGCGCTGAGTTGGGGGTAGTCGGCGGCTCGATCAGCTGTGCTGGAGTGGCCCCGTGATGACTGCCCTCTGAGTTCGTAGTCATCGAGGTGAGTTTCAGAGTTTGAAGGAGATGGATCCCAAGATGGCCGCCCCCATGAGTCGCACATGGTCGGCCGCATGGAGGAGGATTGCCAAGATGGCCGCCCCCATGAGTCGCACATGGCCGGCCGCATGGAGGAGGATTGCCAAGATGGCCGCCCCCATGAGTCGCACATGGCCGGCCGCATGGAGGAGGATTGCCAAGATGGCCGCCCCCATGAGTCGCACATGTCGGGTGGGGGCGGAGTCGGCATACAGGCTGCAGCATTTCGGGGCCTGCAGGCCTGTGAATTCAGGGAACGAGTGCTTTGAGCCGTGGGAGGGTTAGAGGCTGGGGCTTTCTTCGCCAGACACACTCTGGCATAGTGTCCTTTTCGCCCGCAGCTGCTGCAGGTCGCGTTACGGGCCGGGCAGTGCTGCCGTGGGTGCTGGCTTTGGCCACAGAAATGGCAGGCTGGAGCAGCCGAGTAGCTGGCTGGGGCAGCAGAGTAACTGGCTGCGGCAGCAGAGTAACTGGCTGGGGCAGCAGAGTAACTGGCTGGAGCAGCCGAGTAGCTGGCTGGGGCAGCAGAGTAACTGGCTGCGGCAGCAGAGTAACTGGCTGGAGCAGCCGAGTAGCTGGCTGGGGCAGCAGAGTAACTGGCTGGGGCAGCAGAGTAACTGGCTGCGGCAGCAGAGTAACTGGCTGGGGCAGCAGAGTAACTGGCTGGAGCAGCCGAGTAGCTGGCTGGGGCAGCAGAGTAACTGGCTGCGGCAGCAGATAACTGGCTGGAGCAGCCGAGTAGCTGGCTGGGGCAGCAGAGTAACTGGCTGCGGCAGCAGAGTAACTGGCTGGGGCAGCAGAGTAACTGGCTGGGGCAGCAGAGTAACTGGCTGGGGCAGCAGGGTAACTGGCTGGGGCAGCAGAGTAACTGGCTGCGGCAGCAGAGTAACTGGCTGGGGCAGCAGAGTAACTGGCTGGGGCAGCAGAGTAACTGGCTGGGGCAGCTGAGTAGCTGGCTGGGGCAGCAGAGTAACTGGCTGGAGCAGCAGAGTAGCTGGCTGGGGCAGCAGAGTAGCTGGCTGGGACAGCAGAGTAACTGGCTGGGGCAGCAGAGTAGTTGGCTGGAGCAGCTGAGTAGCTGGCTGGGGCAGCAGAGTAACTGGCTGGAGCAGCAGAGTAGCTGGCTGGGGCAGCAGAGTAACTGGCTGGGGCAGCAGAGTAACTGGCTGGGGCAGCTGAGTAGCTGGCTGGGGCAGCAGAGTAGCTGGCTGGGGCAGCAGGGTAACTGGCTGGGGCAGCAGAGTAACTGGCTGGGGCAGCAGAGTAACTGGCTGGGGCAGCAGGGTAACTGGCTGGGGCAGCAGAGTAGCTGGCTGGGGCAGCTGAGTAGCTGGCTGGGGCAGCAGAGTAACTGGCTGGGGCAGCAGAGTAACTGGCTGGGGCAGCAGAGTAGCTGGCTGGGGCAGCTGAGTAGCTGGGGCAGCAGAGTAACTGGCTTTGGCAGCACGGTAGCTGGGGGGCCGTGCGGCACAGGCTTGGGGGGACTGTTGGTCGGGGGTCCACGATGAGGTCGCGGGGTCCGCGGGAAACGAGGTGAGGCTGCGGAAGGAAACTTCCATAGTGGTAGCAGCCTCCACAGTAGTATCTAAGTCCTGGGCCCCCTTTTCTAGCAGTCTTTGGCGCACATAGTTAGACCTAAGGCCCGCCACAAAAACGTCCCGCACAGCAAGCTCCCTATGTTCAGCCGCGGTAACGGCTTGATAATTACAGTCATTGGAAAGATTATTCAATTCCCTTACAAACTCGGTTAGCATTTCTGGAGGCCGCTGATGGCGAGTCGTAAACACGTGGCGTGCATAAACCTCGTTAATGGGCCTAACGTACATTTTGTCCAATATTGCCAGCGCTGCGGTGTAAGAACCGGCCGGATTCAGCTGTGTGGAGATTCTGTGGCTTACCCTCGCGTGCAGTAGGCTGAGTTTTTGTTCCTCCGTTGTTCCAGCGGTGCTGGCTTCTGCCAGGTAGGCTTTAAAACATCTCAGCCAGTGGGAAAAAATTTCCTTAGCCTCTGCATCCTGCGGGTCGAGTTCTAGGAGTCCGGGCTTGAGGGCTGCTTCCATAATTTCTTCGACTGTTTCCTGAGTATACTAAATTGTTGGAACCAACAATTCTACGGACACGTGCTTGTAGGATTAGAATCGCGGTTTTAATATACTCACAACAGAGCCAG
The DNA here is from genome assembly GCF_902713615.1 of Scyliorhinus canicula. Classification (NCBI taxonomy): domain Eukaryota; kingdom Metazoa; phylum Chordata; class Chondrichthyes; order Carcharhiniformes; family Scyliorhinidae; genus Scyliorhinus; species Scyliorhinus canicula. Next base: position 3,538,768 of record NC_052151.1, on the reverse strand, counting down.
CCTATTAGCCATTGAACTTTCGGTGAACTGGCCGGCTGACCATAGAACAGTACAGCACAGAACAGGCCCTTCGGCCCTCAATGTTGTGCCGAGCCATGATCACCCTACTCAAACCCACGTATCCACCCTATACCCGTAACCCAACAACCCCCCCCCCCAACCTTACTTTCTTATTAGGACACTACGGGCAATTTAGCATGGCCAATCCACCTAACCCGCATATCTTTGGACTGTGGGAGGAAACCGGAGCACCCGGAGGAAACCCACGCACACACGGGGAGGACGTGCAGACTCCACACAGACAGTGACCCAGCCGGCAATCGAACCTGGGACCCTGGAGCTGTGAAGCATTTATGCTAACCACCATGCTACCGTGCTGCTGCCACCATGTGGCACTGATCTTTATACAGCAGCTTCCGGGGAGGAGTCCTGGGCAGAGCCAAGGGAGAAGTCCCGTACAACTCGAGCATTCCCAGAGCTACTCCCCCTGGAGGACAGGTAGTGCAACTGCACTTACAATATAGACACATGTATATACAGATTATAATCCGGTGTGAATCACATTCACCACACGCAGAACACACTCCCGGTCACTGAACCGATGGAACCGCACCAGCACCGCCCGCGGGGGTTCATTCGCCTTAGGCCGCCTGGCCAGTACTCTGTGGGCCCCCTCCAGCTCCAGGGGCAGATGGAAGGATCCTGCCCCCACCAGCGAGTTCAGCATCACGGCCCCATAGGCCGGCAGGTCCGACCTCTCCAGCCCCTCCGCGAGGCCCAGGATCCGCAGGTTCTTCCTCCTTGATCGAAGCTCCATCTCCTCGAACCGATCTTGCCACTTTTTATGAAGCGCCTCGTGTATCTCCACCTTCCCCACGAGGGCCGAAACCTCCTCCTCGCGCTCAGAGGCCTGTTGCTGCAACTCGAGTATCGCTGCACCCTGGGTTGTCTGGGTCTCCAGCAGCTTACTCATCGTCACCTTCATGGATTCCAACAACTCCCCTTTCAGCTCCGTAAAATAGCGCAGAAGGGCCGCCTGCTGCTCCTCCGCCCACTGCCTCCACTCCTCAGGGGCTCCACCGGCCGCCATTTTGTCCACCTTCCCCCACTTTTCCAGGGGAGCTGCTGCCGTTTTTCTCCTCGCCCCACTCCAAGTCCGCACCATAAATCCCGGGGGGTTTTGCTCCAGACCCCTTTACACACCGGGAATCATCGAATCAGCGCCGTTTGGGGCCCTTAAAAGAGCCCACAAGTCCTATTAAAGCGGGAGCTGCCGAACGTGCGGCTTAGCTCCACATAGCCGCAACCGGAAGTCCCCCCTTTGCATACTCCTGATGTACACGCATGAGTCTTGCCCACGTCCCACCATAGCCTCAAGGAGAGGAAGCCTCACTGCTTCCTTCTCCAGCCGGTCCAGACGTGACAAAATGAGCCCAGGAACCGCTCATCCTCCAGCAGCAGGTTGTTAAAATGCCAGTATGCGGACCGCGACTGAGCGCGAGACAGGGTGAGCCCCGCCCACTCCAGACGGTGGTCCGCGCACGCCACCTGCTGCACAGAAGCCGTCAGTACACAGGGCAGGTACACCCTTGAAATGTCGAGGCGGTCGATTCTGGACGCTCTGACCTCCGACCCCAGGGCTCACAAAGGTGAAGACGCTGGATTCAGGATGGAGAGTTTGCCAGACATCCACCAAGTCGCAAAACCCGACCAGGTTCCTTAACTTCACCACCTGGCAGCAGGGTGACACAGTGGGTTAGCCCTGCTGCCTCACGGCGCTGAGATCCCAGGTTCGATTCCTGGCTCTGGGTCACTGTCCGTGTGGAGTTTGCACATTCTCCCCGTGTCTGCGTGGGTTTCGCCCCCACAACCCAAAGATGTGCAGGGTAGGTGGATTAGCCACGCTAAATTGCCCCTTAATTGGAAAAAATAATTGGGTACTCTAAATTTAAAAAAAACTTCACCACCCCACGAGAGGTACTGGGTACCAAGGCGGTCCTTTGTACTGAGGGTACAGTAAAATCTCCCCTCCAGGACAATGCACACACCCGCGGCGATGGTGCCAAGATGAGTGGACACTTGCTCAATGAAGGCTGTCTGCTGCCGGCCAGGGTGGGGAGCGTAGACATTCACAAAGTGAAGTAGCTCGGCCCCCTCGCGGACCATCAGGTGCAGCAGGCGGCCTGGCACTGGCTCCTTTTCCCCCCCAAGGTCTCCGGCTGAAAATGTGGGCTAACAAGAGAGGGCTAACAAGGAATCCGGAGCATAGGCCCCTCTGTTCCCTCAGGAATCCGGAGTGCAGGCCCCTCTGCTCCCTCAGGAATCCGGAGCGCAGGCCCCTCTGCTCCCTCAGGAATCCGGAGTGCAGGCCCCTCTGTTCCCTCAGGAATCCGGAGCGCAGGCCCCTCTGCTCCCTCAGGAATCCGGAGCGCAGGCCCCTCTGCTCCCTCAGGAATCCGGAGTGTAGGCCCCTCTGTTCCCTCAGGAATCCGGAGCGCAGGCCCCTCTGCTCCCTCAGGAATCCGGAGCGCAGGCCCCTCTGTTCCCTCAGGAATCCGGAGCGCAGGCCCCTCTGCTCCCTCAGGAATCCGGAGTGCAGGCCCCTCTGCTCCCTCAGGAATCCGGAGCGCAGGCCCCTCTGCTCCCTCAGGAATCCGGAGCTTAGGCCCCTCTGCTCCCTCAGGAATCCGGAGAGCAGGCCCCTCAGCCCCCTCAGGAATCCGGAGTGCAGGCCCCTCTGCTCCCTCAGGAATCCGGAGCGCGGGCCCCTCTGCTCCCTCAGGAATCCGGAGCGCAGGCCCCTCTGCTCCCTCAGGAATCCGGAGCGTAGGCCCCTCTGCTCCCTCAGGAATCCGGAGAGCAGGCCCCTCAGCCCCCTCAGGAATCCGGAGTGCAGGCCCCTCTGCTCCCTCAGGAATCCGGAGCGCGGGCCCCTCTGCTCCCTCAGGAATCCGGAGCGCAGGCCCCTCTGCTCCCTCAGGAATCCGGAGCGTAGGCCCCTCTGCTCCCTCAGGAATCCGGATTCCAGGCCCCTCTGCTCCCTCAGGAATCCGGAGTGCAAGCCCCTCTGCTCCCTCAGGAATCCGGATTCCAGGCCCCTCTGCTCCCTCAGAAATCCGGAGTGCGGGCCCCTCTGCTCCCTCAGGAATCCGGAGCGCAGGCCCCTCTGCTCCCTCAGGAATCCGGAGCGCAGGCCCCTCTGCTCCCTCAGGAATCCGGAGTGCAGGCCCCTCTGTTCCCTCAGGAATCCGGAGCGCAGGCCCCTCTGCTCCCTCAGGAATCCGGAGTGCGGGCCCCTCTGCTCCCTCAGGAATCCGGAGTTCAGGCCCCTCTGCTCCCTCAGGAATCCGGAGCGCAGGCCCCTCTGCTCCCTCAGGAATCCGGAGCACGGGCCCCTCTGCTCCCTCAGGAATCCGGAGTGCAGGCCCCTCTGCTCCCTCAGGAATCCGGAGTGCGGGCCCCTCTGCTCCCTCAGGAATCCGGAGTGCGGGCCCCTCTGCTCCCTCAGGAATCCGGAGCGCGGGCCCCTCAGCCCCCTCAGAAATCCGGAGTGCAGGCCCCTCTGCTCCCTCAGGAATCCGGAGCGCAGACCCCTCTGCTCCCTCAGGAATCTGGAGTGCAGGCCCCTCTGCTCCCTCAGGAATCCGGAGTGCGGGCCCCTCTGCTCCCTCAGGAATCCGGAGTGCAGGCCCCTCTGCTCCCTCAGGAATCCGGAGCGCAGGCCCCTCTGCCCCCTCAGGAATCCGGAGCGCAGGCCCCTCTGCTCCCTCAGGAATCCGGAGCGCAGGCCCCTCTGCTCCCTCAGGAATCCGGAGTGCAGGCCCCTCTGCTCCCTCAGGAATCCGGAGTGCAGGCCCCTCTGCTCCCTCAGGAATCCGGAGCGCAGGCCCCTCTGCTCCCTCAGGAATCCGGAGCGCAGGCCCCTCTGCTCCCTCAGGAATCCGGAGCGCAGGCCCCTCTGCTCCCTCAGGAATCCGGAGCGCAGGCCCCTCTGCTCCCTCAGGAATCCGGAGTGCAGGCCCCTCTGTTCCCTCAGGAAATTGGAGTGCAAGCCCCTCTGCTCCCTCAGGAATCCGGAGCGCAGGCCCCTCTGCTCCCTCAGGAATCCGGAGCGCAGGCCCCTCTGCTCCCTCAGGAATCCAGAGTTCAGGCCCCTCTGCTCCCTCAGGAATCCGGAGTGCAGGCCCCTCTGCTCCCTCAGGAATCCGGAGCGCAGGCCCCTCTGCTCCCTCAGGAATCCGGAGCGCAGGCCCCTCTGCTCCCTCAGGAATCCGGAGCGCAGGCCCCTCTGCTCCCTCAGGAATCCGGAGTGCAGGCCCCTCTGTTCCCTCAGGAAATTGGAGTGCAAGCCCCTCTGCTCCCTCAGGAATCCGGAGCGCAGGCCCCTCTGCTCCCTCAGGAATCCGGAGCGCAGGCCCCTCTGCTCCCTCAGGAATCCGGAGGGCAGGCCCCTCTGCTCCCTCAGGAATCCGGAGTGCAGGCCCTTCTGCTCCCTCAGGAATCCGGAGCGCAGGCCCCTCTGCTCCCTCAGGAATCCGGAGCGCAGGCCCCTCTGCTCCCTCAGGAATCCGGGGAGCAGGCCCCTCTGCTCCCTCAGGAATCCGGAGCGCGGGCCCCTCTGCTCCCTCAGGAATCCGGAGTGCAGGACCCTCTGCTCCCTCAGGAATCCGGAGTGCAGGCCCCTCTGCTCCCTCAGGAATCCGGAGCGCAGGCCCCTCTGCTCCCTCAGGAATCCGGAGTGCAGGCCCCTCTGTTCCCTCAGGAAATTGGAGTGCAAGCCCCTCTGCTCCCTCAGGAATCCGGAGCGCAGGCCCCTCTGCTCCCTCAGGAATACGGAGCGCAGGCCCCTCTGCTCCCTCAGGAATCCAGAGTTCAGGCCCCTCTGCTCCCTCAGGAATCCGGAGTGCAGGCCCTTCTGCTCCCTCAGGAATCCGGAGCGCAGGCCCCTCTGCTCCCTCAGGAATCCGGAGCGCAGGCCCCTCTGCTCCCTCAGGAATCCGGAGCGCAGGCCCCTCTGCTCCCTCAGGAATCCGGAGCGCAGGCCCCTCTGCTCCCTCAGGAATCCGGAGCGCAGGCCCCTCTGTTCCCTCAGGAAATTGGAGTGCAAGCCCCTCTGCTCCCTCAGGAATCCGGAGCGCAGGCCCCTCTGCTCCCTCAGGAATCCGGAGCGCAGGCCCCTCTGCTCCCTCAGGAATCCAGAGTTCAGGCCCCTCTGCTCCCTCAGGAATCCGGAGTGCAGGCCCTTCTGCTCCCTCAGGAATCCGGAGCGCAGGCCCCTCTGCTCCCTCAGGAATCCGGAGCGCAGGCCCCTCTGCTCCCTCAGGAATCCGGGGAGCAGGCCCCTCTGCTCCCTCAGGAATCCGGAGCGCGGGCCACTCTGCTCCCTCAGGAATCCGGAGTGCAGGACCCTCTGCTCCCTCAGGAATCCGGAGTGCAGGACCCTCTGCTCCCTCAGGAATCCGGAGTGCAGGACCCTCTGCTCCCTCAGGAATCCGGAGTGCAGGACCCTCTGCTCCCTCAGGAATCCGGAGTGCAGGCCCCTCTGCTCCCTCAGGAATCCGGCGAGGAAAGATTTCTGCCAGCGCTGCTCAGAAGCGTCCATGTCTTCCGCCTCTTTAATGTAGGTGCGGGAAGACCGGATGAGCAGCACCAAGTCCGACCATCGGGCGAGGGCTAGCTGCACTCGGTTTCGCCGACCGCGTTTTACACGCAGGAAATGCCCGAGTTCCCCTCGTGGGATGAAGGGCGACTCGGTGTTGGCCACGAGGGAGTCCACTGCCTTGCTGCAGATGGACCTAAAATCATTCTCCGTGGCCCCCACCGTCCTCCTCCAGGCAGTTCGCCGTCTGGGACTGAGTCTCCCGCCATATTGAGTATGGCAGACAGCACGGTCCCACCAACCAGCCCTGGGTCTGCCTCCATCCCACCCCCTCCGGATCATTGACAGACGGGTTCCTCGCAGGCCAGAGGGAGGTAGTGGCTCAGAAACCCCCCCCCCCCCAACCCCCACCTTTTGCGACGCCGGGCCACCGGATAGATCCGGGAACAGTTCTGGAAAATGGGATGGGGGCGCCCGGTCTCAGAGGCTGGGCAGAGAGCTGGGCCCTCCACACCATCACCGCCCAATGACCCTGAGGTCAAGGAGCTGACACAGTCCCCTGGCATTGTGAAAACAAATGTCTGTGGGGTGCAGAATTGCCCTGGGTGTCCAAGCCCTTGGGAGTCCCTCTTGTATCCGGCCCCGAGGTGTCCTGTCAGACGTGGTGTAATGTCAAGGGTCAGGGGTTGGGACGCCACCCTCTCCACACCGGGGGGGGGGAGGGAAGGAGGGGGGTGGTCATGATATTTTTCTCCTATCCGTCCAAGGAGTGGCGGCGCTTGCGGGGGTTGGGGGGGGGCATGCGCCGAGAAAACCTCTAACTTCGCATCTCTCCCCCTCAACACTCTGCCCCCGGGTTCGTCACTTTGGCGTCTTTCACCTTGGCCTGGGGTCGCGCACATCACCGTGCCCCCCAGTATCCCCCCCCCTGCCGCGCACAGTACCTGACACTGAGGCGTCAATGGGCCTGGGATGAGATGGAGTGTCCGCGGTGCCTGGTGTATCAGTGGCCCCCAAGCTGGAGTTCCGGGCCACGGGGTCTCTTAGCTGACAGGGTCAGGGGTATCTGGGGCCCATCCCGCCTTGCCTTCTTTCAGGCCGTGCCGCCAGGTGGATGCTCTCCCTCCTCCACGCCGGCAGCCGATTGGTCAGTAGGCGGGATGCCCTCTTGCAGGTTTGGGGTGGTACCGACACCGGAGGGAGAGGTGCCAGTTTCAGCCGCCTTGGTGTCTGTGGTGGCTTTAGAGGCGGGGCACTTTCCCATTTTACTGGAATGACAGGAATGAACAATTGTTGCTGTTCCCCCATGCACTCCTTGAATTTTTACCATTCCCTATCCAGCGTCATCCCTTTCCCAATCCATCATAACCAACTCGCGCTTCATATCATCGTAGTTGAATTGGCATGGGTCTCTAATTTCCTGTTTAATGCTGTTCCCAATATCCCCACTACAGTTTGGGGATCTATATACAACCCCCACTAATGTTATGTGGCCTTAGTGTTTCTCAGCTCTACCCATACACATTCTGCATTGTCGGAGCTAATATCCTCCCTCACTATTGCGTTAATCTTCTCTTTAGCCAGCAATGCAAACTCACTGCCTTTTCCTTTTTGTCTGTCCTTTCTTTTTTTTTTTTTAGTTCAAAGTCAATACTATTTATTTACACACAGTAATATCTACTCATGCACAAAGTACTACAAACAAAATTACCTCTAACGCTAAAGCCTATACTTAGCTTCGGGTGCCCACTCAGTCAGAGGAACAATGGCCGTTGTTCAGATCTGAGGTTGTTGGGTTCGAAGAGGTACAGGGGAACAGCTAAGGTCGTCCGTCTGGTAGCGAGCGTTGACCTTGAACTTATTTGCTTCTGGTGCAGCTGGTGGACGGGTCTCTCCGTTTTGAGAGTCAGGTCCAAGAGAGCAAATCTTTCGTGGGGGGTTCCTTCTTATACTTGGAGGGGCTTCGCGCACTTTTAGGCGGGCCTTAAACTTGGTCCCAATTAATTGGGCCGCTTCTTTTTTTTTTTTAAATAATTTTTATTGAAGAGATTTTTTACATGAGAATATTTACCCCCCCTAACCATAGACTATTACACAATATTCCCTCTTAACAGATATCCCCCCCCCGCCCGACCCCCCACGCGCGCTGTCCCTCCCCCCCCTCCCCCCCCCCAAAAAAAAACAAACAAAGCAACAATTAACATCAAACATGAACTGCGAACAAATTTGTCCGCATTACAACCTTAAATAACCCACCGCACCCGTTGTTGCCACCCCCCCCCCCCCCGGGTTGCTGCTGCTGCGACCTCTGCACCCTATCTTTGAGCCAAAAAGTCGAGGAAGGGCTGCCACCGCCTGAAGAACCCTTGTACCGACCCTCTCAGGGCGAATTTGACCCTTTCCAACTGGATAAAGCTTGCCATGTCATTAATCCAAGTTTCCACGCTTGGAGGCCTCGCGTCCTTCCACTGTATCAGTATCCTTCTTCGCGCAACTAGGGACGCAAAGGCCAGTATTCCGGCCTCTCTCGCCTCCTGTACCCCCGGCTCCACCCCAACCCCAAAGATCGCTAGCCCCCATCCTGGTTTGACCCTGGATCCCACCACCCTCGACACCGTCCTTGCCACCCCCTTCCAGAACTCCTCCAGTGCCGGACATGCCCAAAACATATGGACATGGTTCGCTGGACTTCCCGAACACCTGACACATCTGTCCTCACCCCCAAAGAACCGACTCATCCTTGTCCCCGTCATATGGGCTCTATGTAGCACCTTAAATTGAATGAGGCTAAGCCTCGCACACGAGGAGGAAGAATTAACCCTCTCCAGGGCATCAGCCCATGTCCCATCCTCTATCTGCTCTCCCAGCTCCCCCTCCCACTTGTCTTTCAGCTCCTCTACTGATGCCTCCTCAGCCTCCTGCATCACTTTGTATATGTCCGATATCCTCCCCCCTCCGACCCAGACCCCCGATAGCACCCTATTGCTCGCCCCCCTGCTGGGGAGCAAGGGGAACCCTTCCACCTGGCGGCTAGCAAATGCCTTCACCTGCAAATGTCGAAACACGTTTCCCGGGGGGAGCCCGAATTTCTCCTCCAGCTCTCTCAGGCTCGCAAACCTCCCATCTACAAACAGATCCTTCAGCTGCCTGATACCCACCCTGTGCCAGCTCTGAAATCCCCCGTCCACGTTCCCCGGGGTGAATCTATGGTTCCCTCTTAACGGTGCCTCCATCAGACCTCCCACTTCCCCCCTGTGTCGCCTCCACTGCCCCCAGATCTTGAGGGTGGCCGCCACCACCGGGCTCGTGGTGTACCTCGTGGGAGGGAGCGGCCATGGCGCCGTTACTAGGGCCCCCAGGCTTATATTGCCACAGGACGCCCTCTCCATTCGTTTCCAAGCTGCCCCCTCCCCTTCCATCATCCACTTACGCACCATCGACACATTAGCCGCCCAGTAATACCCCGAAAGGTTGGGTAATGCCAGCCCCCCACTCTCCCTACTCCGCTCCAAGAAGACCCTCCTCACCCTTGGGGTGCCATGCACCCACACGTAGCTCATGATGCTGCTCGTCACCTTTTTGAAGAAGGCCCTAGGGAGGAAGATGGGCAAGCACTGAAATAAAAACAAAAACCTTGGGAGGACCGTCATTTTAACGGACTGCACTCTACCCGCCAGCGACAGCGGCACCATGTCCCACCTTTTAAATTCCTCCTCCATCTGTTCCACCAGCCTAGTGAAGTTCAACTTGTGGAGAGTCCCCCAGTTCCTTGCCACCTGCACCCCTAAATATCTAAAACTCTTTCCTGCTCTCTTCAACGGGAGTCTCCCGATTCCCTCTTCCTGGTCCCCTGGGTGTATCACAAATACCTCACTCTTACCCAAGTTTAGCTTGTACCCCGAAAAGTCCCCGAATTCTGCTAGCAGTTCCATCACCTCCGGCATTCCCCCTTCTGGGTCTGCCACATATAGCAGCAGGTCGTCCGCGTATAGCGATACCCGGTGCTCCTCCCCGCCCCTTGTCAGCCCTCTCCACCCCCCTGAGCCCCTCAGTGCCATCGCCAACGGTTCAATTGCCAGTGCGAAGAGCAGGGGGGACAAGGGGCACCCCTGTCTGGTCCCCCGGTGGAGCCCAAAATACTCCGATCTCCTACCATTCGTCACTACACTTGCCGTCGGGGCCGAATAGAGCAGCTTCACCCATTTAATAAATCCCTCCCCAAATCCAAACCGTTCCAGCGTCTCCCACAGGTACTTCCACTCCACCCTATCAAATGCTTTCTCCGCGTCCAATGCCACCACTATCTCCGCCTCACCCTCCACTGCCGGCATCATGATGACGTTTAGCAGTCTCCGCACGTTCGTATTAAGCTGCCGCCCTTTCACAAAACCCGTCTGGTCCTCGTGTATCACCCCTGGCACACAATCCTCTATCCTGGTAGCCAGGATCTTTGCCAGCAGCTTGGCGTCCACATTTAGGAGCGAGATAGGCCTATATGACCCACACTGCACGGGGTCCTTGTCCCGCTTCAAGATCAGAGAGATCAGTGCCTGCGACATTGTCGGGGGCAGAGCCCCCCCCTCCCATGCCTCGTTGAAGGCTCGCACCAGCACAGGGCCCACCAGATCCGCATATTTTTTGTAAAATTCCACCGGGAACCCGTCTGGCCCCGGCGCCTTCCCCGACTGCATATGCCCAATCCCCTTGACTAGCTCCTCTAACCCTATCTGCGCCCCCAGCCCCTCTACCAGCTCCTCTTGGACCTTGGGGAACCTCAGTTTGTTCAAGAAGCCCTCCATTGTCTGTCCTTTCTAAATACTGAATACCCTGAATGTTCAATTCCCATTCTTGATCACCTTGCAGTCGTGTCTCGGTAATCCCGACTATATCGTACCCGTTTACATCTATTTGCATGACTAATTCATCTATTTTATTGCAAATACTTTGCGCTTTAATGCACAAAGCCTTAAGGTTTGTCTTTTTAACATTCCTTGTCCCGTCCCCATTATTTCTCACTGTGTCCTTATTTCATTCCAGCCCTTGATTTCTCAGCCTATCACTTTTCTTATTCCCTTTCTGTCTTTTGTTTTTGTCCGTGTTTCTCACTCCTCTGACTCCTTGCACAAGTTCCCACCCCCCACCCCCTCGCCATCTAAGTTTAAACCCTCCCTAATCATTATTGCTTTGTCCTTTATCATTAATCTTCTAAATCTGAACCCTCCCGACATTATTTAGCTTAAAGACTTCTTTGAAAAGTGACATTGGGACACAGATGCTTAAAATATCATAGATAGGTATTTAGAAAATTAAGGGATGATCTTTTTTTTTTAATTTAGAGTACCCAATTCTTTTTTTCCAATTAAGGGACAATTTAGTGTGGCCAATCCACCTAGCCTGCACATCTTTGGGTTGTTGGGATGAAACCCACGCAGACACGGGGAGAATGTGCAAACTCCACATGGTCAGTGACCCAGAGCCGTGAGGCAGCAGTGCAAAGTTAAGGGATGATCTGATCCAGTTTTTAAGATATTAAGGGTAGATTGAAACTATTTCATCTGGTTGGGGAGTTTCAGACTGGGGAACATGGTCTAAATATTAGGAACAGAGCTTCCAGGAGTAAAAATTAGGCAACACTTGGACACACAAAGGGAGAAGGAAGTTTTGCAATCAAATAAACAGCAATTGTTACTTTGTTATTTCTAAACCAGAGATTGGTTGATTTTTGTGAGTGTAAGGTATTGAGGGATAAGGGGGAAAGAGGGGTATATGGAATGAAGTCCATTGAATGGGACAGGCTCAAGGAATAAAATGGCCTCATCCTTTTCCGGTGTTACTATTGAAGAAAATGAGCAAAGGTACCGGGGAAATCAGAAATGTTTTTACGCAGTGAATACTGCTGATCTGGAGTGCACTGCCGCAGAAGGTAGTGGGAGCTGATTGAATGGGAATGTCCCAAAGGGAATTGGATAAATACTGGAAGGGGAATAATCTGGAAATGCTCTGTGGAAAGAGCAGGAGTGGGATTAATTCTTTCACCGTGCTGGCCCAGACATGATGGGCCGATTGGCCACTTGCTGTGCTGTGCCATTTGATGAGTCTTTGAAATGATCAGTTGATTTGAATGAGGAGTGTGTATTCGGGTGGCTGGAGAAAATGCTGCTGATTCACTCACCTACCCCTGTGCCCTCTTCTCACACTGCAGATCATCCCCGTTTGAACCAACTTCTGGAGAAGCACAAACGCAAGGTGTTGGCAAAGATCTCCACCAATATCCCACTGCAAGTGACAGCCAATCTGGTCAGCGATGAAGGCTATTGGAAAAGGTGCTGCCTGGAATGCTGGGAGGTTTGCGACACCTCCAGTTATGGGGGGAGCTGGAAGAGGATGTTCTTCGAACGATTGCTGAAGAACATCATTGAATTCTTTGTCCCCGACACCACCGATGTAAAGGTGGTGCTGGAACTGGTCCCCCTCTGTAAAAACTATGTGAAGACATTAGACATTGCCCAGCTCCTTCCTCCTGTCAAACAATCCCCTGAGACATTAGACGATAGCTCTTCAGATGCTGGCAGTGATAGTGATGCAAATGGGCCGTCAGTTGATCACTTTGACTTCAGCATCTTGCTGAGCAAACTCATCCACCTCGAAGAGCTGAACGTGACATACGGGGTCAAAGACTGCGGGATGAATTTCGAATGGAATATCTTCCAGTTCACCTACCGAGATTGCTTCTCCCTCGCAAAGGCCATCCAATCCTGCAAGACCCTGAAGGTGCTCCGACTGCCTCGAAACAGGATTGACGATGAGAAGTTGCGAGTGCTGGTGAAGTACATGCTGAACCATCCCTCGCTGAAAGAACTGGACCTGTCACACAACATGATCATGGACAACGGGGCGAAGGTTGTGGCCAAACTTCTACACAAGACAAACCTGGAGAAGGTCAACCTGTGCAACAATCGGATCTCGGCTTACGGGGCCAAAGCTATCTCCTACAAAGTCAGACGCTTCTCAACTCTCAAATCCATCAACTTCCGCCTCAATCAAATCGGGGATGAAGGGGGAGAGGTCTTGGGCCGAGCTCTTGTGAAATCCTCAGTGGAAGATATCAACTTGTCGAGCAATGAGCTGACAGAGCCTGTGGCAGTCGTCTTCTCAGAACTCCTGATCAAGAACCGCAACCTGAAGTCCATTGATCTTTCCTGTAATAACCTAGGCCCGGTGAGTCTGAGCAAGTGATGTGTGTGGTAGAGTAACGTCTTAAAACCAAACTCTGAGGTACCTATTGGCCTCTCCATGTTTCTGTCAGGCTCTTCATTCTTTCAATCCTTCTCCCTCTACCTGCTCCTCAGAACATTGACTCTTGCTCCAATTTATCCTGAAATCCCTTCCAGTCACCATCCTTCATTCCTGTAGCTATTTGTCCAGTGTAATCTATAGACTATCTCAACTGAACACAGGTATGTCTACACCCAAAGCCACTACACACACCGTGTCCAAAAAGGGACCTTTTAATAGTGTCAAGGAACCAATAGAACTCTTTCTATCTCTAAATTTAAAAAAAAATGTGTTTCCAAGTCGGAGTGGAGAATGAGTTGGAGGGGAACCTCCAGGGTTCCCAGGTATCTGCTGCTCTTGTCCTCCTAGATGGTAGTGGCCGTGGGTTTGGAAGGTGCTGCCTAAGGAACCTTGACAATTTCCTGCAGTGTATGTTGTTGCTCGTTCTGAGTAAGTGTGCTTAACACTCACTTGGCTCTGTTTCTCTTTCTATGCTCTGGAGTCGCCAGGTGCCGTAAAAGACACCGTCACAAGTATCAAGGTCAAGTTCAAAGCAATAAAGCTGTACACCAATTAGTAAGTCCAAAACAATTAGAGTTTATTATAAAACAATTATAATAACACTCATGCACACGCTAAAGACTAACTTACTTCTACCATTAAACGACTAATACTTATCTAAGAAGGAACAGGCAAGGTCAGGGAACAAGGCCTTCGTTCCGTTCTGGTCTGCAACTTCGGGTTACTATCGGTCAGCAAGGGTATAAGTAATGCCTGGGTCAAGTAGCGATCGTCAGTTGGCACTTACTTATCTGTGGCTGCTGCTCGACGGCTGGTGCAAAAGACAGAGTCTGGAGGCTGGAGTCGGAGGTTGGAGACAGGAGACTGAACCATGTGCGGGACCTTCTTTTATAGGTCCCAGGGGGTCCGTGCCCCTTGGGGCGGGCTTCCTCACCTGCTGGGGATCGATTGGGCCTTTTCCCAATCGATATGATTTGAACCCCCCTATCCTAGAGCCGTTCCTTGATGGCTGGGGCGGTTCTTAGGACTCATTGTCCTGGTTTCGCTGGCTCCATCGTGTCTGGTTCTCTATTAAAAGTATCGATTGATAGCTAAGTGTATCCTTTGTACCTGGGACTGCCCGGTATCACCTCATTACTATGTAAATGGCTTTCCCATTTACAGCGTTGTATCTGGGACTGCCCGGTATCACCTCATTACTGTGTAAATGGCTTTCCCATTTACAGCGTTGTATCTGGGACGGCCCGGTATCACCTCATTACTATGTAAATGGCTTTCCCATTTACAGCGTTGTATCTGGGACGGCCCGGTATCACCTCATTACTATGTAAATGGCTTTCCCATTTACAGCTTTGTATCTGGGACGGCCCGGTATCACTCCATTACTATGTAAATGGCTTTCCCATTTACAGCGTTGTATCTGGGACGGCCCGGTATCACCTCATTACTGTGTAAATGGCTTTCCCATTTACAGCGTTGTATCTGGGACGGCCCGGTATCACTCCATTACTATGTAAATGGCTTTCCCATTTACAGCGTTGTATCTGGGACGGCCCGGTATCACTCCATTACTATGTAAATGGCTTTCCCATTTACAGCTTTGTATCTGGGACGGCCCGGTATCACTCCATTACTATGTAAATGGCTTTCCCATTTACAGCTTTGTATCTGGGACGGCCCGGTATCACTCCATTACTATGTAAATGGCTTTCCCATTTACAGCTTTGTATCTGGGACGGCCCGGTATCACCTCATTACTATGTAAATGGCTTTCCCATTTACAGCGTTGTATCTGGGACGGCCCGGTATCACTCCATTACTATGTAAATGGCTTTCCCATTTACAGCGTTGTATCTGGGACGGCCCGGTATCACCTCATTACTGTGTAAATGGCTTTCCCATTTACAGCGTTGTATCTGGGACGGCCCGGTATCACTCCATTACTATGTAAATGGCTTTCCCATTTACAGCACTGCCTGAACTCAGCAGCTGTCGGGAAACTGGTTTCTGCAATTGTCCCAATGCTTAATGCTTCTGCAAGCTGTTTGCTTTTGACCATGTCCGTTTTTCCCTGCACTCTTTGCAGTCTTCCATTTTGTATTCACTGGTGTCCATCTTCGATGGCTACAATGTTATGGAAGGGGAGCAATCAAGCGGGCCCCAGATGGGCAATAAATGTTAGCCTAACCAGCAACGGCCACAACCCATCAAATATTGTTTTTAAACCCCGTGCTGGACCTGTCCTGGGAGTGTTTAACAGGGACAGTGTAGAGGGAGCTTTACTCTGTATCTAACCCCGTGCTGTACCTGTCCTGGGAGTGTTTAATAGGGACAGTGTCGAGGGAGCTTTACTCTGTATCTAACCCCGTGATGTACCTGTCCTGGGAGTGTTTGATGGGGACAGTGTAGAGGGAGCTTTACTCTGTATCGGACCCCGTGCTGTACCTGTGCTGGGAGTGTTTAATAGGGACAGTGTAGAGGGAGCTTTACTCTGTATCTAACCCCGTGCTGTACCTGTCCTGGGAGTGTTTGACAGGGACAGTGTAGAGGGAGCTTTACTCTGTATCTAAACCCGTGCTGTACCTTTCCTGGGTGTGTTTAATAGGGACAGTGTAGAGGGAGCTTTACTCTGTATCTAAACCCGTGCTGTACCTGCCCTGGGAGTGTTTAATAGGGACAGTGTAGAGGGAGCTTTACTCTGTATCTAAACCCGTGCTGTACCTGTCCTGGGTGTGTTTAATAGGGACAGTGTAGAGGGAGCTTTACTCTGTATCTAAACCCGTGCTGTACCTGCCCTGGGAGTGTTTAATAGGGACAGTGTAGAGGGAGCTTTACTCTGTATCTAAACCCGTGCTGTACCTGTCCTGGGAGTGTTTGATGGGGACAGTGTAGAGGGAGCTTTACTCTGTATCTAACCCCGTGCTGTACCTGTCCTGGGAGTGTTTAATAGGGACAGTGTAGAGCAGGGGTGGGCAAACTTTTCCGTGCAAGGGCCACATTCAGAAATTCACAATTCACAATGGGCCGCATAGTATATTAAGTAAAATAATTTCTTCACCCGGTTATGATTCTGGGCGCCTCATATAGAACATAGAACAGTACAGCACAGAACAGGCCCTTCGGCCCTCGACGTTGTGCCGAGCAATGATCACCCTACTCAAGTCAACGTATCCACCCTATACCAGTAAGTAACCCAACAGCCCCCCCCCCGCCCCCATTAACCTTTAAAAAAAAATTTTTAAAAAAAAACAAAAATGTTTTAAGAAAATTTTTTTTTTTTATTTAATGACTTGGTGGGCCGCAGAAATACCTTTGGCGGGCCGCATGCGGCCCGCGGGCCGTAGTTTGCCCACCCCTGGTGTAGAGGGAGCTTTACTCTGTATCTAACCCCGTGCTGTACCTGTCCTGGGAGTGTTTGATGGGGACAGTGTAGAGGGAGCTTTACTCTGTATCTAACCCCGTGCTGTACCTGTCCTGGGAGTGTTTGATGGGGACAGTGTAGAGGGAGCTTTACTCTGTATCTAGCTTCGTGCTGTACCTGTCCTGGGAGTGTTTGATGGGGACAGTGTAGAGGGAGCTTTACTCTGTATCTAACCCCGTGCTGTCCCTGTCCTGGGAGTGTTTGATGGGACAGTGTAGAGGGAGCTTTACTCTGTATCTAACCTCGTGCTGTACCTGTCCTGGGAGTGTTTGATGGGGACAGTGTAGAGGGAGCTTTACTCTGTATCTAACCTCGTGCTGTACCTGTCCTGGGAGTGTTTGATGGGGACAGGAAGGAGACGAGGAATCAGCATGTTTACTGATAGCCTGACAGCTTCAGCTCCATTCAAAGTTGTTTAATATTAAAGTTGTCCCTACCAGCCTGTGGCTCGCCCACTGCAACAGCCAGACTTGGACTCACCTGGTAGCTAACTATTAATTAATTAACCTAAAGAATGTGTTCACCTCCCATTGCGGTTATTGAATTTAATTTGAAAAGTAAGGATCCGTACATATTTTTCACGAAAATAATGATGCATTCTTGTAAAAAATCCAGCTGGTCGCTTGTCCCTTAGTGAAGAAAATCTGGTGTTGTGGCCCCACTTCAGGCACAGCGTGCGGCCCAGTTCAGGCAGAGCGTGGGGCCCAGTTCAGGGACAGCGTGGGGCCCAGTTCAGGCACAGCGTGCTGCCCAGTTCAGGCACAGCGTGGGGCCCAGTTCAGGCACAGCGTGCGGCCCAGTTCAGGCACAGCGTGGGGCCCAGTTCAGGCACAGCGTGCTGCCCAGTTCAGGCACAGCGTGAGGCCCAGTTCAGGCACAGCGTGGGGCCCAGTTCAGGCACAGCGTGTAGCCCAGTTCAGGCACAGCGTGAGGCCCAGTTCAGGCACAGTGTGAGGCCCAGTTCAGGCACAGCGTGAGGCCCAGTTCAGGCACAGCGTGCGGCCCAGTTCAGGGACAGCGTGAGTCCCAGTTCAGGCACAGCGTGTAGCCCAGTTCAGGCACAGCGTGCGGCCCAGTTCAGGCACAGCGTGCTGCCCAGTTCAGGCACAGCGTGAGGCCCAGTTCAGGCACAGCGTGCTGCCCAGTTCAGGCACAGCGTGCTGCCCAGTTCAGGCACAGCGTGCGGCCCAGTTCAGGCACAGCGTGAGGCCCAGTTCAGGCACAGCGTGTAGCCCAGTTCAGGCACAGCGTGAGGCCCAGTTCAGGCACAGCGTGCTGCCCAGTTCAGGCACAGCATGCGGCCCAGTTCAGGCACAGCGTGAGGCCCAGTTCAGGCACAGCGTGTAGCCCAGTTCAGGCACAGCGTGAGGCCCAGTTCAGGCACAGCGTGCTGCCCAGTTCAGGCACAGCGTGAGGCCCAGTTCAGGGACAGCGTGCTGCCCAGTTCAGGCACAGCGTGAGGCCCAGTTCAGGCACAGCATGCTGCCCAGTTCAGGCACAGCGTGAGGCCCAGTTCAGGCACAGCATGCGGCCCAGTTCAGGCACAGCGTGAGGCCCAGTTCAGGCACAGCGTGAGGCCCAGTTCAGGCACAGCGTGTAGCCCAGTTCAGGCACAGCGTGCGGCCCAGTTCAGGCACAGCGTGCTGCCCAGTTCAGGCACAGCGTGAGGCCCAGTTCAGACACAGCGTGGGGCCCAGTTCAGGCACAGCGTGAGGCCCAGTTCAGGCACAGCGTGTAGCCCAGTTCAGGCACAGCGTGCTGCCCAGTTCAGGCACAGCGTGCTGCCCAGTTCAGGCACAGCGTGAGGCCCAGTTCAGGCACAGCGTGCTGCCCAGTTCAGGCACAGCGTGAGTCCCAGTTCAGGCACAGCGTGCTGCCCAGTTCAGGCACAGCGTGCGGCCCAGTTCAGGCACAGCGTGTAGCCCAGTTCAGGCACTGCGTGAGGCCCAGTTCAGGCACAGCGTGCGGCCCAGTTCAGGCACAGCGTGAGGCCCAGTTCAGGCACAGCGTGCTGCCCAGTTCAGGCACAGCGTGCTGCCCAGTTCAGGCACAGCGTGCTGCCCAGTTCAGGCACAGCGTGCTGCCCAGTTCAGGCACAGCGTGTAGCCCAGTTCAGGCACAGTGTGAGGCCCAGTTCAGGCACAGCGTGCTGCCCAGTTCAGGCACAGCGTGAGTCCCAGTTCAGGCACAGCGTGAGGCCCAGTTCAGGCACAGCGTGCGGCCCAGTTCAGGCACAGCGTGCGGCCCAGTTCAGGCACAGCGTGAGGCCCAGTTCAGGCACAGCGTGCTGCCCAGTTCAGGCACAGCGTGCGGCCCAGTTCAGGCACAGCGTGCTGCCCAGTTCAGGCACAGCGTGCTGCCCAGTTCAGGCACAGCGTGCAGCCCAGTTCAGGCACAGCGTGCGGCCCAGTTCAGGCACAGCGTGAAGCCCAGTTCAGACACAGCGTGAGGCCCAGTTCAGGCACAGCGTGAGGCCCAGTTCAGGCACAGCGTGCGGCCCAGTTCAGGCACAGCGTGTAGCCCAGTTCAGGCACAGCGTGGGGCCCAGTTCAGGCACAGCATGCGGCCCAGTTCAGGCACAGCGTGCTGCCCAGTTCAGGCACAGCGTGAGGCCCAGTTCAGGCACAGCGTGCGGCCCAGTTCAGGCACAGCGTGAGGCCCAGTTCAGGCACAGCGTGAGGCCCAGTTCAGGCACAGCGTGAGGCCCAGTTCAGGCACAGCGTGCTGCCCAGTTCAGGCACAGCGTGAGGCCCAGTTCAGGGACAGCGTGCTGCCCAGTTCAGGCACAGCGTGAGGCCCAGTTCAGGCACAGCATGCTGCCCAGTTCAGGCACAGCGTGAGGCCCAGTTCAGGCACAGCATGCGGCCCAGTTCAGGCACAGCGTGAGGCCCAGTTCAGGCACAGCGTGAGGCCCAGTTCAGGCACAGCGTGTAGCCCAGTTCAGGCACAGCGTGCGGCCCAGTTCAGGCACAGCGTGCTGCCCAGTTCAGGCACAGCGTGAGGCCCAGTTCAGACACAGCGTGGGGCCCAGTTCAGGCACAGCGTGAGGCCCAGTTCAGGCACAGCGTGTAGCCCAGTTCAGGCACAGCGTGCTGCCCAGTTCAGGCACAGCGTGCTGCCCAGTTCAGGCACAGCGTGAGGCCCAGTTCAGGCACAGCGTGCTGCCCAGTTCAGGCACAGCGTGCTGCCCAGTTCAGGCACAGCGTGCTGCCCAGTTCAGGCACAGCGTGCGGCCCAGTTCAGGCACAGCGTGTAGCCCAGTTCAGGCACTGCGTGAGGCCCAGTTCAGGCACAGCGTGCGGCCCAGTTCAGGCACAGCGTGAGGCCCAGTTCAGGCACAGCGTGCTGCCCAGTTCAGGCACAGCGTGCTGCCCAGTTCAGGCACAGCGTGCTGCCCAGTTCAGGCACAGCGTGCTGCCCAGTTCAGGCACAGCGTGCAGCCCAGTTCAGGCACAGTGTGAGGCCCAGTTCAGGCACAGCGTGCTGCCCAGTTCAGGCACAGCGTGAGTCCCAGTTCAGGCACAGCGTGAGGCCCAGTTCAGGCACAGCGTGAGGCCCAGTTCAGGCACAGCGTGCGGCCCAGTTCAGGCACAGCGTGCGGCCCAGTTCAGGCACAGCGTGCTGCCCAGTTCAGGCACAGCGTGCGGCCCAGTTCAGGCACAGCGTGCTGCCCAGTTCAGGCACAGCGTGCTGCCCAGTTCAGGCACAGCGTGTAGCCCAGTTCAGGCACAGCGTGCGGCCCAGTTCAGGCACAGCGTGAAGCCCAGTTCAGACACAGCGTGAGGCCCAGTTCAGGCACAGCGTGAGGCCCAGTTCAGGCACAGCGTGCGGCCCAGTTCAGGCACAGCGTGTAGCCCAGTTCAGGCACAGCGTGGGGCCCAGTTCAGGCACAGCATGCGGCCCAGTTCAGGCACAGCGTGCTGCCCAGTTCAGGCACAGCGTGAGGCCCAGTTCAGGCACAGCGTGCGGCCCAGTTCAGGCACAGCGTGAGGCCCAGTTCAGGCACAGCGTGAGGCCCAGTTCAGACACAGCGTGAGGCCCAGTTCAGGCACAGCGTGAGGCCCAGTTCAGGAACAGCATGCGGCCCAGTTCAGGCACATCGTGCGGCCCAGTTCAGACACTGCGTGAGGCCTAGTTCAGGCACAGCGTGAGGCCCAGTTCAGGCACAGCGTGAGGCCCAGTTCAGGCACAGCGTGTAGCCCAGTTCAGGCACAGCGTGCTGCCCAGTTCAGGCACAGCGTGCTGCCCAGTTCAGGCACAGCGTGCGGCCCAGTTCAGGCACAGCGTGAGGCCCAGTTCAGGGACAGCGTGCGGCCCAGTTCAGGCACAGCGTGCGGCCCAGTTCAGGCACAGCGTGCGGCCCAGTTCAGGCACAGCGTGCTGCCCAGTTCAGGCACAGCGTGAGGCCCAGTTCAGGCACAGCGTGGGGGCCAGTTCAGGCACAGCGTGAGGCCCAGTTCAGGCACAGCGTGTAGCCCAGTTCAGGCACAGCGTGGGGCCCAGTTCAGGCACAGCATGCGGCCCAGTTCAGAGACAGCGTGCGGCCCAGTTCAGGCACAGCGTGAGGCCCAGTTCAGGCACAGCGTGCGGCCCAGTTCAGGCACAGCGTGAGGCCCAGTTCAGAGACAGCGTGCGGCCCAGTTCAGGCACAGCGTGTGGCCCAGTTCAGGCACAGCGTGAGGCCCAGTTCAGAGACAGCGTGAGGCCCAGTTCAGGCACAGCGTGCGGCCCAGTTCAGGCACAGCGTGAGGCCCAGTTCAGGCACAGCGTGCGGCCCAGTTCAGGCACAGCATGCGATCCAGTTCAGGCACAGCGTGAGGCCCAGTTCAGGCACAGCGTGCGGCCCAGTTCAGGCACAGCATGCGGCCCAGTTCAGGCACAGCGTGAGTCCCAGTTCAGGGACAGCGTGAGGCCCAGTTCAGGCACAGCGTGCGGCCCAGTTCAGGCACAGCGTGAGGCCCAGTTCAGAGACAGCGTGCGGCCCAGTTCAGGCACAGCATGCGGCCCAGTTCAGACACAGCATGAGGCCCAGTTCAGGGACAGCGTGAGGCCCAGTTCAGGCACAGCGTGGGGCCCAGTTCAGGCACAGCATGCGGCCCAGTTCAGGCACAGCGTGCTGCCCAGTTCAGGCACAGCGTGGGGCCCAGTTCAGGCACAGCATGCAGCCCAGTTCAGGCGCAGCGTGGGGCCCAGTTCAGGCACAGCATGCAGCCCAGTTCAGGCACAGCGTGAGGCCCAGTTCACGCACAGCGTGAGGCCCAGTTCAGGCACAGCGTGAGGCCCAGTTCAGAGACAGCGTGCGGCCCAGTTCAGGCACAGCGTGTGGCCCAGTTCAGGCACAGCGTGAGGCCCAGTTCAGAGACAGCGTGCGGCCCAGTTCAGGCACAGCGTGAGGCCCAGTTCAGGCACAGCGTGAGGCCCAGTTCAGGCACAGCGTGCGGCCCAGCTCAGGCACAGCGTGTAGCCCAGTTCAGGCACAGCGTGAGGCCCAGTTCAGGCACAGCGTGCGGCCCAGTTCAGGCACAGCGTGAGGCCCAGTTCAGGGACAGCGTGAGGCCCAGTTCAGGCACAGCGTGAGGCCCAGTTCAGGCACAGCGTGCGGCCCAGTTCAGAGACAGCGTGCGGCCCAGTTCAGGCACAGCGTGAGGCCCAGTTCAGGCACAGCGTGTGGCCCAGTTCAGGCACAGCGTGCGGCCCAGTTCAGAGACAGCGTGCGGCCCAGTTCAGGCACAGCGTGCGGCCCAGTTCAGGCACAGCGTGAGGCCCAGTTCAGGCACAGCGTGTGGCCCAGTTCAGGCACAGCGTGCGGCCCAGTTTCCCACACAGTCTCCCTCAGGGACATGGCACCAGCTGGTTCCACACACAACCTTCCCCCGGCACACCCCAACACAGCCCCTGCTCTGGGACAATCCGTCCTCCCTTTGCTCCCAGCCGGGGATGAAGAGGATTTCGACACGCTCCCGGAGTCACCGAAGACCAAGCCGACGCCTGAGTCGCCACCAGCACTGCGGCGCTCTCAACAGCAGATCAACGCACCGGACCACCTGAATTTGTAATATTATCTGTGATTTTAAACACAACTTTCTGTATATAGTTCTCCACTACCCCCCGCTGGACTCATTTTTTTAATGGGGTGAATGAAATGAAATGAAATGAATGTGGTAGTCCCCATTGTATATATGGGTTTTACGGTAAGACCCCTGTACTACAGGTACGGGGATAGATCCCTGCCTGCTGGCTCCGCCCAGTAGGCGGAGTATAAATATGTGTGCTCCCCGTACAGCAGCCATTTCGTCAGCTGCTGTAGGAGGCCACACATCCCAGTGCAATAAAGCCTCAATTACATCCAACTCTCGTCTTCTCGTAGTTGATAGTGCATCAATTTATTACCCTGAGATGTGTGGCCTCCTACAGCAGCTGACGACAACTGAGATCCATTGGGGATGGTGGAAACCCAGTGCCGGTGGCCTTTTAAGATTATGATTCTCAACTTTCACATATCCAGCTCTTGCCAAGGATCCACAGGGGGGGGGGGGGGGGGGGCGGCATTGTGGGATTTCACAGGATGCAGTCCATTGAAGGTGACCAATGTCACAATCAAGAGGGTTCGCGGCCGCATGTGCTACTGACCCGACCAGGACAGTCCGGCAACGAGATCCCTCGGCTTTGAGGCCGAGATGGCTTCATGCAAATAATCCATGACAACCTGCATCTGGGGGAATCCAATGAAGAGCAGAGGTCCCAGAACGGATCCCTGTGGGACACCACTGGTCACTGACCTCCAGGCGGAATACTTTCCATCCACTGCCACTCGCTGTCTTCTTTCGGCCAGCCAATTCTGTATCCAGACAGCCAAATTTCCCTGTATCCCATGCCCCCTAACTTTCTGAATGAGCCTGCCATGGGGAACCATTGAAGGTGACCAGTGTCACAATCAAGAGGGTTCGCGGCTGCATGTGCTACTGACCCGACCAGGACAGTCAGGCAACAAGATCCATACTTAAGCCCACACCTCCACCCTCTCCCCATAACCCAGTAACCCCACTTAACCTTTGGACACTACAGTGCAATTTAGCACGGCCAATCCACCTAACCGGCGCTGTGAAACAATGGTGCTGACCACCATTCGTAAATCTCAAGCTGATGGTGTGAGGGAATACTGCATGAGTGCAGCTCCAACAATATTTAAGAAGCTTGACCCCTTCCTCCTCAGAACAGGTCATTTAATGAGTGACACTTCTGGAGAGAGTTGGTTTCATGGTACCTTCTAGTCTTGTTTGGCCAAGTACCACACCGAATGCGGCAACCTCAGTAACATGTCTCCATCCGGAGACTTTCACTTTGCTTTATACCCCTTCCTAATGGCCATTTATTACCCATCAGTCATTGCCCTTGAGAGCGGGCTGGTGAGCTGTCTTCTGGAACCGCTCTGTTTGCTAAAGGTGCTTTCTTTGCTGTTATCGAGGTTTAAGATTTTGACTCTGCCACATTGAGGAAATGATATCTTTCCAAGTGCTGATGGTGTGTGAAATGGGCGGGAATCTGTCTGTTATTGCCGATTCATTCCTGCTTCTTACTTTCCTCAATCTGAAGATACAGTCAAGAGTCTCTTCTGTTGAGATCCTTTGTCTCTGTCGACCCTCTCTCCACCGATTCTCTTCCATTCTCACTCTCAATCTCTGTGTGCGATTCTGTTGTGTCTGAGATCTCTGTAGTCTCTCTGTTTCTCTACGCTCCGCTAACCTTTCCTGTTGTGTTTGTTAAGGAAGCTGGCAAGCAGCTACAAGAGGGAATGACAATGAACAACACTCTAATGGAGTTTGACCTGCGTCTGACAGATATCGGTGCAGAGAATGAATACGCCATCAACCAGATGCTGCACAGTAACCGAGAGAGGGTGAGGAATGCCATCTGCCGCCCACTTAAAGTCATCAAAGCCAACGAGGTGTCATCAGACCACTACCTAGTGACTGACTGAGGGCCGGCACACACTCAATGGGCCGATTGGCCTCCTGCAGCAACAATCTGGGAAACACTGTCACAGCCCCCTGCTCTCGTTCTACAATTCCAACTGATTGAGGGGTTTGGACGAAACACAAACAAACTATTTTTATAGTGTTCAAAATAAAGTCTATACTTTGAAGGTCATTTTGCCACAATTGCCTTTTGCGATGGATAGAGACTTAATAAACCACAGTGATTCAGAGCAGG
>NC_052151.1:3436917-3513741 GCF_902713615.1 Scyliorhinus canicula | reverse complement strand
GAATTAAATGTCTAACGATGACCGTGAAACCATTGTCGATTGTCGTCAAAAATCCATCTGGTTCGTTAATGTTCATTAGGGAAGGAAATTGTCCTTACCTGACCTGTCCTGCATGTGACTGCAGACCCACAGAAATGTGGTTGCCTCTGTCAGGAACAGACAGTAAATGCTGGCACAGCCTCCGAAGCTCACGTCCTGTAAAACAAATAAAAAAAACAAAATGTCTGTGGGTGTATATGCAGACGTACAGTATACTGTGTGTTAGTCTGTGGGTGTATATGCAGACGTACAGTATACTATGTTAGTCTGTGGGTGTATATGGAGAGGGAGAGTATACTGTGTGTTAGTCTGTGGGTGTATATGGACAGGGAGAGTATACTGTGTGTTAGTCTGGATGTATATGGACAGGGAGAGTATACTGTGTTAGTCTGTGGGTGTTTACGGAGAGGGAGAGTATACTGTGTGTTAGTCTGTGGGTGTATATGGACAGGGAGAGTATACTGTGTTAGTCTGTGGGTGTTTATGGAGAGGGAGAGTATACTGTGTGTTAGTCTGTGGGTGTATATGGACAGGGAGAGTATACTGAGTGTTAGTCTGTGGGTGTATATGGACAGGGAGAGTATACTGTGTGTTAGTCTGTGGGTGTATATGGACAGGGAGAGTATACTGTGTTAGTCTGTGGGTGTATATGGACAGGGAGAGTATACCATGTGTTAGTCTGTGGGTGTATATGGACAGGGAGAGTATACTGTGTGTTAGTCTGTGGGTGTATATGGACAGGGAGAGTATACTGTGTGTTAGTCTGGATGTATATGGACAGGGAGAGTATACTGTGTTAGTCTGTGGGTGTATATGGAGAGGGAGAGTATACTGTGTGTTAGTCTGTGGGTGTATATGGACAGGGAGGGTATACTGTGTTAGTCTGTGGGGTTTATGGAGAGGGAGAGTATACTGTGTGTTAGTCTGTGGGTGTATAGGACAGGGAGAGTATACCTTGTTTAGTCTGTGGGTGTTTATGGAGAGGGAGAGTATACTGTGTGTTAGTCTGTGGGTGTATAGGACAGGGAGAGTATACTGAGTGTTGTCTGTGGGTGTATATGGACAGGGAGAGTATACTGTGTGTAGTCTGGGGTGTATATGGACCGGGAGAGTCTACTGTGTTAGGTCTGTGGGTGTATATGGACAGGGAGAGTATACCATGTGTTAGTCTCGGGGTGTATATGGACAGGGAGAGTATACTGGTGTTAGTCTGTGGGTGTATATGGAGAGGGAGAGTATACTGTGTGTTAGTCTGTGGGTGTATATGGACAGGGAGAGTATACTGTGTGTTAGTCTGTGGGTGTATATGGACAGGGAGAGTATACTGTGTGTTAGTCTGTGGGTGTATATGGACAGGGAGAGTATACTGTGTGTTAGTCTGGATGTATATGGACAGGGAGAGTATACTGTGTTAGTCTGTGGGTGTTTATGGAGAGGGAGAGTATACTGTGTGTTAGTCTGTGGGTGTATATGGACAGGGAGAGTATACTGTGTTAGTCTGTGGGTGTTTATGGAGAGGGAGAGTATACTGTGTGTTAGTCTGTGGGTGTATATGGACAGGGAGAGTATACTGAGTGTTAGTCTGTGGGTGTATATGGACAGGGAGAGTATACTGTGTTAGTCTGTGGGTGTATATGGACAGGGAGAGTATACCATGTGTTAGTCTGTGGGTGTATATGGACAGGGAGAGTATACTGTGTGTTAGTCTGTGGGTGTATATGGAGAGGGAGAGTATACTGTGTTAGTCTGTGGGTGTATATGGACAGGGAGAGTATACTATGTGTTAGTCTGTGGGTGTATATGGACAGGGAGAGTATACTGTGTGTTAGTCTGTGGGTGTATATGGACAGGGAGAGTATACTGTGTTAGTCTGTGGGTGTATATGGACAGGGAGAGTATACCATGTGTTAGTCTGTGGGTGTATATGGACAGGGAGAGTATACTGTGTGTTAGTCTGTGGGTGTATATGGAGAGGGAGAGTATACTGTGTTAGTCTGTGGGTGTATATGGACAGGGAGAGTATACTGTGTGTTAGTCTGTGGGTGTATATGGACAGGGAGAGTATACTGTGTGTTAGTCTGTGGGTGTATATGGAGAGGGAGAGTATACTGTGTTAGTCTGTGGGTGTATATGGAGAGGGAGAGTATACTGTGTTAGTCTGTGGGTGTATATGGAGAGGGAGAGTATACTGTGTTAGTCTGTGGGTGTATATGGAGAGGGAGAGTATACTGTGTTAGTCTGTGGGTGTATATGGACAGGGAGAGTATACTGTGTGTTAGTCTGTGGGTGTATATGGACAGGGAGAGTATACTGTGTGTTAGTCTGTGGGTGTATATGGACAGGGAGAGTATACTGTGTTAGTCTGTGGGTGTATATGGACATGGAGAGTATACTGAGTGTTAGTCTGGGATCTGTTTTGAGGCCGCTGCTGTTTGTCATTTTTATAAATGACCTGGAGGGCGTAGAAGGATGGGTGAGTAAATTTGCAGATGACACTAAAGTCAGTGGAGTTGTGGACAGTGCGGAAGGATGTTACAAGTTGCAGAGGGACATAGATAAGCTGCAGAGCTGGGCTGACAGATGGCAAATGGAATTTAATGCAGAAAAGTGTGAGGTGATTAATTTTGGAAGGAGTAACAGGAAGACAGAGTACTGGGCTAATGATAAGATTCTTGGTAGTGTGGATGAGCAAAGAGATCTCGGTGTCCATGTACATAGATCCCTGAAAGTTGCCACCCAGGTTGAGAGCGTTGTTCAGAAGGCCTATGGTGTGTTGGCCTTTATTGGTAGAGGAATTGAGTTCCGGAGCCATGAGGTCATGTTGCAGCTGTACAAAACTCTGGTGCGGCCGCATTTGGAGTATTGCGTGCAATTCTGGTCGCCGCATTATAGGAAGGATGTGGAAGCATTGGAAAGGGTACAGAGGAGGTTTACCAGGATGTTGCCTGGTATGGAGAGAAGATCTTATGAGGAAAGGCTGAGGGACTTGAGGCTGTTTTCGTTAGAGAGAAAACTAAGAGGTGACTTAATTGAGGCATACAAGATGATCAGAGGATTAGATAGGGTGGACAGTGAGAGCCTTTTTCCTCGCATGGTGATGTCTAGCACGAGGGGACATAGCTTTAAATTGAGGGGAGATAGATATAGGACAGATGTCAGAGGTAGGTTCTTTACTGAGAGTACTAAGGGTGTGGAATGCCCTGCCTGCAACAGTTGTGGACTCGCCAACACTAAACGCATTCAAATGGTCATTGGGTAGACATATGGACGATAAGGGAATAGTGTAGATGGCTTTAGAGGGGTTTCACAGGTCGGCGCAACATTGTGGGCCGAAGGGCCTGCACTGCGTGTAATGTTCTATATGGAGAATGAGAGTATACTGCGTGTTAGTCTGTGGGTGTATATGGACAGGTACAGTATACTGCGTGTTTGTCTGTGGGTGTTTATGTACAGGGAGAATCGTGGAATTTACAGTGCAGAAGGAGGCCATTCGGCCTATCGAGACTGCACCGGCTCTTGGAAAGAGCACCCTACTTCGCACACGCCACCACCGTATCCCAGTAACCCCAACCAACTTCTTGGACCGCAATTTAGCATGGCCAATCCACCTAACCTGCACATCTTTGGACTGTGGGTGGGAACCGGAGCACCCGGAGGAAACCCACGCAGACACAGGGAGAACGTGTAGATTCCACACAGACAGTGACCCAAACTGCGAATCGAACCTGGGATTCTGAAGCTGTGAATGAACTGTGCTAACCACTGTGCTGCCATGCCGCCCATTATATATGGAATATACTGTGTGTTAGTCTGTGGGTGTATATGGACAGGGAGAGTATACTGCGTGTTAGTCTGTGGGTGTATATGGACAGGGAGAGTATACTGCGTGTTAGTCTGTGGGTGTATATGGACAGGGAGAGTATACTGTGTTAGTCTGTGGGTGTTTATGGAGAGGGACAGTATACTGCGTGTTAGTCTGTGGGTGTATATGGACAGGGAGAGTATACTGCGTGTTAGTCTGTGGGTGTATATGGACAGGGAGAGTATACTGTGTTAGTCTGTGGGTGTATATGGAGAGGGACAGTATACTGTGTGTTAGTCTGTGGGTGTATATGGACAGGTAGTGTATAGTGTGTATTAGTCTGTGGGTGTATATGGAGAGGGAGAGTATACTGTGTGTAAGTCTGTGGGTGTATATGGACAGGGAGAGTATACTGTGTGTTAGTCTGTGGGTGTATATGGACAGGAAGAGTATACTGTGTGTTAGTCTGTGGGTGTATATGGACAGGGAGAGTATACTGTGTGTTAGTCTGTGGGTGTATATGGACAGGGAGAGTATACTGTGTGTTAGTCTGTGGGTGTATATGGACAGGGAGAGTATACTGTGTGTTAGTCTGTGGGTGTATATGGACAGGGAGAGTATACTGTGTGTTAGTCTGTGGGTGTATATGGACAGGAAGAGTATACTGTGTGTTAGTCTGTGGGTGTATATGGACAGGGAGAGTATACTGTGTGTTAGTCTGTGGGTGTATATGGACAGGGAGAGTATACTGTGTGTTAGTCTGTGGGTGTATATGGACAGGGAGAGTATACTGTGTGTTAGTCTGTGGGTGTATATGGACAGGGAGAGTATACTGTGTGTTAGTCTGGGTGTATATGGACAGGGAGAGTATACTGTGTGTTAGTCTGGATGTATATGGACAGGGAGAGTATACTGTTAGTCTGTGGGTGTATATGGACAGGGAGAGTATACTGTGTGTTAGTCTGTGGGTGTATATGGAGAGGGAGAATATACTGTGTGTAAGTCTGTGGGTGTATATGGACAGGGAGAGTATACTGTGTGTTAGTCTGTGGGTGTATATGGACAGGGAGAGTATACTGTGTGTTAGTCTGTGGGTGTATATGGACAGGGAGAGTATACTGTGTTCGTCTGTGGGTGTATATGGAGAGGGAGAGTATACTGTGTGTTAGTCTGTGGGTGTATATGGACAGGGAGAGTATACTGTGTGTTAGTCTGTGGGTGTATATGGACATGGAGAGTATACTGTGTGTTAGTCTGTGGGTGTATATGGACAGGAGAGTCTACTGTGTTAGTCTGTGGGTGTATATGGAGAGGGCGAGTATACTGTGTGTTAGTCTGGGTATATATGGAGAGGGAGAGTATACTGTGTGTTTGTGGGTGTATATGGAGAGGGTGTGTATACTGTGTTAGTCTGTGGGTGTATATGGAGATGGAGTGTATACTGTGTGTTCGTCTGTGGGTGTATATGAACAGAGTGTACTGTGTGTTAGTCTGTGGGTGTATATGGACAGAGTATACTGTGTTCGTCTGTGGGTGTATATGAACAGAGAGTGTACTGTGTTAGTCTGTGGGTGTATATGGACAGAGTATACTGTGAGTTAGTCTGTGGGTGTA
Source organism: Scyliorhinus canicula (assembly GCF_902713615.1). Lineage (NCBI taxonomy): Eukaryota > Metazoa > Chordata > Chondrichthyes > Carcharhiniformes > Scyliorhinidae > Scyliorhinus > Scyliorhinus canicula. The sequence goes on along the minus strand of NC_052151.1, from coordinate 3,508,286 downwards.
TATGGAGATGGAGTGTATACTGTGTGTCTGTGGGTGTATATGGAGAGGGTGTGTATACTGTGTTAGTCTGTGGGTGTATATGAACAGAGAGTGTACTGAGTGTTAGTCTGCGGGTCAATATGGGCAGTTAAGAGTATACTGAGTGGGTGTATATGAAGTGTACTGTTGTGTATGGTGAGGGGTGAGTTGGAATCACTGTTCATTAAAACATTGTAAAATGCCTCGTTATTTCTCATCACTTTCTCTGGTTTGAAACAATGTTCAAGATCCTGTGTGTTTAGAATTCTAGAATGGTTACAGCAGACCAGGTCACTCAGCTTGCTGTGTGTGTGTGCACCAAGACCTTTAACATGGGGCCTTGTTAGATATTTAACAAGAATAGCCGAAGCAGAGATAGTTGCTCGATCAAACCCATACATGATGCAATCACAGCGAACTGAACACACTGACCAATTTTATTTCTATACGGGTCAATCTCATCCATCCTGACCACAAATTAAGGAATGCGCGAGCACTTTCTAGGTCTCTAGTCATTGTGGGAAGGCAAGTGTTATAAACAAGGCTTTCCGCAAGTGACAGAGTTTCTGTAAACTTCCAGGTGCCAAATTGTTTTGCCGTCTGCCCTACCAATCCCTTTCTCATCTCCATAGTCACAAAAACCCATAGCTGCATCTCACCTCCAGCTAAATACGCAGGCACATTTTCTGTCTGCATTAATAATAAAAAGTCAGCAGTGATTCAACCAAATCTTCATCCCGCACGTACAAATATATACAATACCAGGCTGTCATACTCGTTAATCTGTCCCTCCCTCTGGAATCCATTTCCCCCTCTTCCCCTCGCTTGGTCTCTGTGCTCATGTCTCCCTGTCTCCCAATACTATCTTCTCACCTCATTCCTCTTTTCTCACTTCCCATTTCTAGTTCTCAGTCTCCTGCTTCTCGTTTGTTCTTCACTTGCCTCTCCCAACCTCTTCTCACTCACTCACTCTTGTTTTTCCTCCTCCGCTTCCACTCTTTTCTCCTGTTTTTCTCTCGTTTATCTCACTCTTTTCTGGTGTTTCTTTGATTATTTTTTTTTTTACTTTCTCTTTAGCTCATGTTTCTTGCATTCTCTTCCTCTCTCTCACTCGCTCTCCGCTTTCTCCCCCTCTTCTACTTTGCTGCTACTTTCTCACTCCCGTGGTTTGCTCCCCTCTCTAGCGAGCAGTGTGAACGGAGGCAATGTGAGACTTCACTATATGTTTCCACTCTGCCTGAGACTGCTTTGGCAGACAAGGGAACCTTTTAGTCAGGGCGGATCCTTTCCCAGTACCTTGGCCCAGGAGACGGTGCAGGAATTAAGAGCGGAATGTTCCTGAATTTTGGCTGGAGTTCAAAATTCGTTTACTACCGTTGAGCTCAGGCATTCCAAATTCCTGCGATCTGACAACTTTCCAGCAAGTAGGAGCTGGTGACGCAGTTACCATGTTACTGGACCTGTAATGTGAAAAGTCAAATCCCACCATGGCAACTGGTGGAATTTAAATTCAGTTCGTCAATCTGCATCGTAATGGTGACCTGGTGACCAGTCAGTGGGAAAGCCCACCTTCAGGGAAGGAAATCAGTCATTTGGACTATATGATTTTTTTAAAAATTCATTCACAGGATGGCAGGGCCCATCCCTAAAAGGCAGATAACAGAGAACCGTACAGCACAGTACAGGCCCTTTGGCCCACGATGTTGTGCTGACCATTTATCCTAATCTACGATCAACCTAACCTACACCCCTTCAATTTACTGCTGTCCATGTTCCTGTCTGAGAGTCGCTCAAATGTCCCTAATGACTCAGACTCCACCACCTCTGCTGGCAGTGCATTCCACACACCCACCACTCTCTGTGTAAAGAACTGACCTCTGACATCTCCCCTATACCTTCCTCCAATCACCTTAAAATTCTGTCCCCTTGTGACAGCCATTTCCACCCTGGGGAAAAGTCTCTGGCTATCCACTCTATCCATGCCTCTCATCACCTTGTACACCTCTATCAAGTCACCTTCTTCGCTCCAGTGAGAAAATCCCTAGCTCCCTTAACCTTAAGAAGTAAGAGTCAATCTGGCCAAGCCAGGTTATGACGGAGACTTCCTTCCCAAAAGCACGTTAGTGAGCCAGGTGTTTTTTTTACAACATTTCATGGTCACCATTTGCATTTTAATCCCAGATTTTTATTGAACTGAATCCCAGCTGCAACCTGGGTTGCTCTGGGTCACTGGTTTACTAGTCCTGGTACAATACCACTCTGCCACCACCTCCCCAATATGTGACTCCAAATCCACAGCAATCTGGTTAACTCCTAACTGCCTTCTGCAGTGAGCCACTGAATTGAGATCAATCAGGAATGGGCAATAACTGTTGGCTGTACCAGTGCTGCCTTTAATCCATGACAGGGTAAATCCAGATATACTACTGTCTTTCTCACACTGTCCCCTCTGTGAGTGAATGCCTTTCAGGATTTGACGCGAAGTACATGGCTCTACACTGTCCCCATCAAACACTCCCAGGACAGGTACAGCACAGGGTTAGATACAGAGTAAAGCTCCCTCTACACTGTCCCCATCAAACACTCCCAGCACAGGTACAGCACGGGGTTAGATACAGAGTAAAGCTCCCTCTCCGCTGTCCCCATCAAACACTCCCAGGACAGGTACAGCACGGGGTTAGATACAGAGTAAAGCTCCATCTACACTGTCCCCATTAAACACTCCCAGGACAGGTACAGCACGCGGTTGGATACAGAGTAAAGCTCCCTCTACACTGTCCCCATCAAACACTCCCAGGACAGGTACAGCACGGGGTTAGATACAGAGTAAAGCTCCCTCTACACTGTCCCCATCAAACACTCCCAGCACAGGTACAGCACGGGGTTAGATACAGAGTAAAGCTCCCTCTACACTGTCCCCATCAAATACTTCCAGGACAGGTACAGCACGGGGTTAGATACAGAGTAAAGCTCCCTCGACACTGTCCCATCAAACACTCCCAGCACAGGTACAGCACGGGGTTAGATACAGAGTAAAGCTCCCTCTACACTGTCCCCATCAAATACTTCCAGGACAGGTACAGCACGGGGTTAGATACAGAGTAAAGCTCCCTCGACACTGTCCCATCAAACACTCCCAGGACAGGTACAGCACGGGGTTAGATACAGAGTAAAGCTCCATCTACACTGTCCCCATTAAACACTCCCAGGACAGGTACAGCACGCGGTTGGATACAGAGTAAAGCTCCCTCTACACTGTCCCCATCAAACACTCCCAGGACAGGTACAGCACGGGGTTAGATACAGAGTAAAGCTCCCTCTACACTGTCCCCATCAAACACTCCCAGCACAGGTACAGCACGGGGTTAGATACAGAGTAAAGCTCCCTCTACACTGTCCCCATCAAATACTTCCAGGACAGGTACAGCACGGGGTTAGATACAGAGTAAAGCTCCCTCTACACTGTCCCCATCAAACACTCCCAGCACAGGTACAGCACGGGGTTAGATACAGAGTAAAGCTCCCTCTACACTGTCCCCATCAAACACTCCCAGGACAGGTACAGCACGGGGTTAGATACAGAGTAAAGCTCCCTCTACACTGTCCCCATCAAATACTTCCAGGACAGGTACAGCACGGGGTTAGATACAGAGTAAAGCTCCCTCGACACTGTCCCATCAAACACTCCCAGGACAGGTACTGCATGGGGTTAGATACAAAGTAAAGCTCCCTGGACACTGTCCCCATCAAACACTCCCAGGACAGGTACAGCACAGGGTTAGATACAGAGTAAAGCTCCCTCTACACTGTCCCCATCAAACACTCCCAGCACAGGTACAGCACGGGGTTAGATACAGAGTAAACCTCCCTCTCCGCTGTCCCCATCAAACACTCCCAGGACAGGTACAGCACGGGGTTAGATACAGAGTAAAGCTCCATCTACACTGTCCCCATTAAACACTCCCAGGACAGGTACAGCACGCGGTTGGATACAGAGTAAAGCTCCCTCTACACTGTCCCCATCAAACACTCCCAGGACAGGTACAGCACGGGGTTAGATACAGAGTAAAGCTCCCTCTACACTGTCCCCATCAAACACTCCCAGCACAGGTACAGCACGGGGTTAGATACAGAGTAAAGCTCCCTCTACACTGTCCCCATCAAATACTTCCAGGACAGGTACAGCACGGGGTTAGATACAGAGTAAAGCTCCCTCTACACTGTCCCCATCAAACACTCCCAGCACAGGTACAGCACGGGGTTAGATACAGAGTAAAGCTCCATCTACACTGTCCCCATTAAACACTCCCAGGACAGGTACAGCACGCGGTTGGATACAGAGTAAAGCTCCCTCTACACTGTCCCCATCAAATACTTCCAGGACAGGTACAGCACGGGGTTAGATACAGAGTAAAGCTCCCTCGACACTGTCCCATCAAACACTCCCAGGACAGGTACAGCACAGGGTTAGATACAGAGTAAAGCTCCCTCTACACTGTCCCCATCAAACACTCCCAGCACGGGGTTAGATACAGAGTAAAGCTCCCTCTACACTGTCCCCATCAAACACTCCCAGCACAGGTACAGCACGGGGTTAGATACAGAGTAAAGCTCCATCTACACTGTCCCCATCAAACACTCCCAGCACAGGTACAGCACGGGGTTAGATACAGAGTAAAACTCCATGTACACTGTCCCCATCAAACACTCCCAGGACAGGTACAGTACGGGGTTAGATACAGAGTAAAGCTCCCTCTACACTGTCCCCATCAAACACTCCCAGGACAGGTACAGCACGGGGTTAGATACAGAATAAAGCTCCCTCTACACTGTCCCCATCAAACACTCCCAGCACAAAAGCACGTTAGTGAGCCAGGTGTTTTTTTTACAACATTTCATGGTCACCATTTGCATTTTAATCCCAGATTTTTATTGAACTGAATCCCAGCTGCAACCTGGGTTGCTCTGGGTCACTGGTTTACTAGTCCTGGTACAATACCACTCTGCCACCACCTCCCCAATATGTGACTCCAAATCCACAGCAATCTGGTTAACTCCTAACTGCCTTCTGCAGTGAGCCACTGAATTGAGATCAATCAGGAATGGGCAATAACTGTTGGCTGTACCAGTGCTGCCTTTAATCCATGACAGGGTAAATCCAGATATACTACTGTCTTTCTCACACTGTCCCCTCTGTGAGTGAATGCCTTTCAGGATTTGACGCGAAGTACATGGCTCTACACTGTCCCCATCAAACACTCCCAGGACAGGTACAGCACAGGGTTAGATACAGAGTAAAGCTCCCTCTACACTGTCCCCATCAAACACTCCCAGCACAGGTACAGCACGGGGTTAGATACAGAGTAAAGCTCCCTCTCCGCTGTCCCCATCAAACACTCCCAGGACAGGTACAGCACGGGGTTAGATACAGAGTAAAGCTCCATCTACACTGTCCCCATTAAACACTCCCAGGACAGGTACAGCACGCGGTTGGATACAGAGTAAAGCTCCCTCTACACTGTCCCCATTAAACACTCCCAGGACAGGTACAGCACGCGGTTGGATACAGAGTAAAGCTCCCTCTACACTGTCCCCATCAAACACTCCCAGGACAGGTACAGCACGGGGTTAGATACAGAGTAAAGCTCCCTCTACACTGTCCCCATCAAACACTCCCAGCACAGGTACAGCACGGGGTTAGATACAGAGTAAAGCTCCCTCTCCGCTGTCCCCATCAAACACTCCCAGGACAAGTACAGCATGGGGTTAGATACAGAGTAAAGCTCCATCTACACTGTCCCCATTAAACACTCCCAGGACAGGTACAGCACGCGGTTGGATACAGAGTAAAGCTCCCTCTACACTGTCCCCATCAAACACTCCCAGGACAGGTACAGCACGGGGTTAGATACAGAGTAAAGCTCCCTCTACACTGTCCCCATCAAACACTCCCAGCACAGGTACAGCACGGGGTTAGATACAGAGTAAAGCTCCCTCTACACTGTCCCCATCAAAACTTCCAGGACAGGTACAGCACGGGGTTAGATACAGAGTAAAGCTCCCTCGACACTGTCCCATCAAACACTCCCAGCACAGGTACAGCACGGGGTTAGATACAGAGTAAAGCTCCCTCTACACTGTCCCCATCAAACACTCCCAGGACAGGTACTGCATGGGGTTAGATACAGAGTAAAGCTCCCTGGACACTTTCCCCATCAAACAATCCCAGGACAGGTACAGCACGGGGTTAGATACAGAGTAAAGCTCCCTCTACACTGTCCCCATCAAACACTCCCAGGACAGGTACAGCACGGGGTTAGATACAGAGTAAAGCTCCCTCTACAATGTCCCCATCAAACACTCCCAGCACAGGTACAGCACGGGGTTAGATACAGAGTAAAACTCCATCTACACTGTCCCCATCAAACACTCCCAGGACAGGTACAGCACGGGGTTAGATACAGAGTAAAGCTCCCTCTACACTGTCCCCATCAAACACTCCCAGCACAGGTACAGCACGGGGTTAGATACAGAGTAAAGCTCCATCTACACTGTCCCCATTAAACACTCCCAGGACAGGTACAGCACGCGGTTGGATACAGAGTAAAGCTCCCTCTACACTGTCCCCATCAAATACTTCCAGGACAGGTACAGCACGGGGTTAGATACAGAGTAAAGCTCCCTCGACACTGTCCCATCAAACACTCCCAGGACAGGTACAGCACAGGGTTAGATACAGAGTAAAGCTCCCTCTACACTGTCCCCATCAAACACTCCCAGCACGGGGTTAGATACAGAGTAAAGCTCCCTCTACACTGTCCCCATCAAACACTCCCAGCACAGGTACAGCACGGGGTTAGATACAGAGTAAAGCTCCATCTACACTGTCCCCATCAAACACTCCCAGCACAGGTACAGCACGGGGTTAGATACAGAGTAAAACTCCATGTACACTGTCCCCATCAAACACTCCCAGGACAGGTACAGTACGGGGTTAGATACAGAGTAAAGCTCCCTCTACACTGTCCCCATCAAACACTCCCAGGACAGGTACAGCACGGGGTTAGATACAGAATAAAGCTCCCTCTACACTGTCCCCATCAAACACTCCCAGGACAGGTACAGCACGGGGTTAGATACAGAATAAAGCTCCCTCTACACTGTCCCCATCAAACACTCCCAGCACAGGTACAGCACGGGGTTAGATACAGAGTAAAGCTCCCTCTACACTGTCCCCATCAAACACTCCCAGGACAGGTACTGCATGGGGTTAGATACAGAGTAAAGCTCCCTGGACACTTTCCCCATCAAACAATCCCAGGACAGGTACAGCACGGGGTTAGATACAGAGTAAAGCTCCCTCTACACTGTCCCCATCAAACACTCCCAGGACAGGTACAGCACGGGGTTAGATACAGAGTAAAGCTCCCTCTACAATGTCCCCATCAAACACTCCCAGCACAGGTACAGCACGGGGTTAGATACAGAGTAAAACTCCATCTACACTGTCCCCATCAAACACTCCCAGGACAGGTACAGCACGGGGTTAGATACAGAGTAAAGCTCCCTCGACACTGTCCCCATCAAACACTCCCAGGACAGGTACTGCACGGGGTTAGATACAGAGTAAAGCTCCCTCGACACTGTCCCCATCAAACACTCCCAGGGCAGGTACAGCACGGGGTTAGATACAGAGTAAAGCTCCCTCTACACTGTCCCCATCAAACACTCCCAGGACAGGTACAGCACGGGGTTAGATACAGAGTAAACTCCATCTACACTGTCCCCATCAAACACTCCCAGGACAGGTACAGCACGGGGTTAGATACAGAGTAAAGCTCCCTCGACACTGTCCCCATCAAACACTCCCAGGACAGGTACAGCACGGGGTTATACACAGAGTAAAGCTCCCTCTACACTGTCCCCATCAAACACTCCCAGGACAGGTACAGCACGGGGTTAGATACAGAGTAAAGCTCCCTCGACACTGTCCCCATCAAACACTCCCAGGACAGGTGCAGCACGGGGTTAGATACAGAGTAAAGCTCCCTCTACACTGTCCCCATCAAACACTCCCAGGACAGCCACAGCACGGGGTTAGATACAGAGTAAAACACCCTCTCCACTGTCCCCATCAAACACTCCCAGAACAGGTACAGCACGGGGTTAGATACAGAGTAAAGCTCCCTCTACACTGTCCCCATCAAAACTTCCAGGACAGGTACAGCACGGGGTTAGATACAGAGTAAAGCTCCCTCGACACTGTCCCATCAAACACTCCCAGCACAGGTACAGCACGGGGTTAGATACAGAGTAAAGCTCCCTCTACACTGTCCCCATCAAACACTCCCAGGACAGGTACTGCATGGGGTTAGATACAGAGTAAAGCTCCCTGGACACTTTCCCCATCAAACAATCCCAGGACAGGTACAGCACGGGGTTAGATACAGAGTAAAGCTCCCTCTACACTGTCCCCATCAAACACTCCCAGGACAGGTACAGCACGGGGTTAGATACAGAGTAAAGCTCCCTCTACAATGTCCCCATCAAACACTCCCAGCACAGGTACAGCACGGGGTTAGATACAGAGTAAAACTCCATCTACACTGTCCCCATCAAACACTCCCAGGACAGGTACAGCACGGGGTTAGATACAGAGTAAAGCTCCCTCGACACTGTCCCCATCAAACACTCCCAGGACAGGTACTGCACGGGGTTAGATACAGAGTAAAGCTCCCTCGACACTGTCCCCATCAAACACTCCCAGGGCAGGTACAGCACGGGGTTAGATACAGAGTAAAGCTCCCTCTACACTGTCCCCATCAAACACTCCCAGCACAGGTACAGCACGGGGTTAGATACAGAGTAAAACTCCATCTACACTGTCCCCATCAAACACTCCCAGGACAGGTACAGCACGGGGTTAGATACAGAGTAAAGCTCCCTCGACACTGTCCCCATCAAACACTCCCAGGACAGGTACAGCACGGGGTTATACACAGAGTAAAGCTCCCTCTACACTGTCCCCATCAAACACTCCCAGGACAGGTACAGCACGGGGTTAGATACAGAGTAAAGCTCCCTCGACACTGTCCCCATCAAACACTCCCAGGACAGGTGCAGCACGGGGTTAGATACAGAGTAAAGCTCCCTCTACACTGTCCCCATCAAACACTCCCAGGACAGCCACAGCACGGGGTTAGATACAGAGTAAAACACCCTCTCCACTGTCCCCATCAAACACTCCCAGAACAGGTACAGCACGGGGTTAGATACAAAGTAAAGCTTCCTCTACACCAGGGGTGGGCAAACTACGGCCCACGGGCCGCATGAGGCCCGCCAAAGGTCTTTATGCGGCCCACCAAGATCAAGTCATTAAAAAAAGAAAAATTGTTTAAAAAATTTTTTATTTTTTTTTAATTTTAAGGTTAATATGGGGGGGCTGTTGGGTTACTGGTATAGGGTGGATACGTTGACTTGAGTAGGGTGATCATTGCTCAGCACAACATGTGTTTCATGTGAAGTTTCTACTTTAAAATATTAATTAATAAAAATTAATTGCTTTTTTTTTCTTTAAAAACCTTTTATTTTGGCTATTTTAAATATTAATTATTTTACTTAATATACTATGCGGCCCTTTAAAATTGTGAATTTCTGAATGTGGCCCTTGCACGGAAAAGTTTGCCCACCCCTGCTCTACACTGTCCCCATCAAACACTCCCAGGACAGGTACAGCATGAGGTTAGATACAGAGTAAAGCTCCCTCTACACTGTCCCCATCAAACACTCCCAGGGCAGGTACAGCCCTGGGTTAGATACAGAGTAAAGCTCCCTCTACACTGTCCCCATCAAACACTCCCAGGGCAGGTACAGCCCGGGGTTAGATACAGAGTAAAGCTCCCTCTACCCGGCCCCATCAAACACTCCCAGCACAGGTACAGCATGGGGTTAGATCCAGAGTAAAGCTCCCTCCACACTGCCCCCATCAAACACTCCCAGCACGGGGTTAAGATACAGAGTAAAGCTCCCTCTGCACTGTCCCCATCAAACACACCGGTTAGATACAGATGTTTTATAATTTATATCTGGCGGAAATGGTGGAGATATGTTTCGTGCTTGGACAACGAAAGCTAAGCATTGGCTGTCACACGCTGCTCAGTCTGTGATGATGTGGAGATGTCGGTGTTGGACTGGGGTGAGCACAATAAGAAGTCTTACAACACCAGGTTAAAGTCCCACAGGTTTGTTTCAAACACGAGCTTTCGGAGCGCAGCCCCTTCCTCAGGTGAATGAAGAGGTATGTTGGAGAAACATATATATAGACAAAGTCAAAGATGCCAGACAATGCTTAGAATGCGAGCATTTGCAGGTAATTAAATCTTTACAGATTTCTGAACGGGATATGGTGCTCGACTCATCGATCGACAGTTCCAACACGTCACAGCCAAAAACCGCACCGACCTCCTCAGAAGACAAACATGGGACCCAACTGACAGAGTTCCCTTTGTCGTTCTGTACTTTCCCGGAGCGGAGAAACTACAACATCTTCTTCGCAGCCTTCAACACATCATCGATGAAGATGAACATCTTGCCAAGGTCATCCCCACACCCCCACTACTTGCCTTCAAATAACCGCGCAACCTCAAACCATTGTTTGCAGCAAACTACCCAGCCTTCAGAACAGCGACCACGACACCACACAACCCTGCCAGGGCAATCTCTGCAAGACATGCCAGATCATCGACTTGGATACCACCATTACACGTGGAAACACCACCCACCAGGTACGCGGCACATCCTCGTGCGACTCGACCAATGTAGTCTACCTCATACGCTGCAGGAAAGGATGTCCCGAAGCGTGGTACATTGGCGAGACCATGCAGACACTGCGACAACGAATGAACGGACATCGCGCGACAATTACCAGGCAGGAATATTCCCTTCTAGTCGGGGAACACTTCAGCTGTCAAGGGCATTCAGCCTCTGATCTCCGGGTAAGCGTTCTCCAAGGCGACAACGCAGACTCGGCGAGCAGAAACTTATAGCCTAGTTCCGCACACATGAGTACGGCCTCAACCGGGACCTTGGATTCATGTCGCATTACATTCACCCCCCCACCATCTGGCCTGGGCTTGCGAAATCCTACCAACTGTTCTGGCTTGAGACAATTAACACCTCTTTAACCTGGGGTTACCCCAATCTCTGGATCTGTAAAGATTTAATTACCTGCAAATGCTTGCATTCAAAGCATTTGTCTTGCATCTTTGAATTTGTCTATATAGATGTTTCTGTAACCTACCTCTTCGTTCACCTGAGGAGGGAGCAGTGCTCCGAAAGCTAGTGATTTGAAACAAACCTGTTGGACTTTAACCTGGTGTAAGACTTCTTACTGTCTGTGATGAGTTACAGACTGGAATTGCAACAATAGAGACAGTTCAATTAGGGCAAAATAGAAACAGATAACTCGCATTGTTCTTCATATGCAAGCAGCTGACAGGAATGTTTGGGTAAGTTACCATTTATATCAATGAATGGAGACCCAACAGTTCCACTATCGGGTATCTGTTATTCATAGAAACCTGAACCCCTCGGTTAGATGCCAGTCTGTAACTCACTGCCGGGTATCTTTCATTCTGAAAATAAACCACCCTGAAACTTTGATTAGATTCCACTCTGTAACTCACTCCCAGGTATCTGTTATTCTATATATAAACCATCCCAAACCCCTCGGTTAGATTCTAACCTGTAACTCACTCCCGGGCATCTGTTATTCTATATGTAAACCACCCTGAACCACTCGATTACATTCCAGTCTGTGACTCCCGGGTACCTGTTATTCTATATATAAACCACCCCGAACCCCTCGATTAGATTCCAGTCTGTAACTCACTCCCGGGTATCAGTTATTCTATATATAAACCACCCCGAACCCCTCGATTAGATTCCAGTCTGTAACTCACTCCCGGGTATCAGTTATTCTATAAATAAACCACCCCGAACCCCTCGATTAGATTCCAGTCTGTAACTCACTCCCGGGTATCAGTTATTCTATAAATAAACCACCCCGAACCCCTCAATTAGATTCCAGTCTGTAACTCACTCCCTGGTGTCTGTTATTCTATATATAAACCACCCCGAACCTCTCGATTTGATTCCAGTCTATAACTCACTCCCGGGTTTCTGTTATTCTCCATATAAACCACCCCGAACCCCTCGATTAGATTCCAGTCTGTAACTCACTCCCGGGTATTAGTTATTCTATATATAAACCACCCCGAACCCCTCAATTAGATTCCAGTCTGTAACTCACTCCCTGGTGTCTGTTATTCTATATATAAACCACCCCAATACCCCTCGATTAGATTCCAGTCTGTAACTCAGTCCCGGGTATCTGTTATTCTATATATAAATCACCCCGAACCCCTCGATTAGATTCCAGTCTGTAACTCACTCCCGGGTATCTGTTATTCTATATATAAACCACCCTGAATTCCTCGATTAGGTTCCAGTCTGTAACTCACTCCCGAGTTTCTGTTATTCTATATATAAACCACCCTGAATTCCTCGATTAGGTTCCAGTCTGTAACTCACTCCCGAGTTTCTGTTATTCTATATATAAAACACCTCGAACCCCTCGATTAGATTCCAGTCTGTAACTCACTCCCGGGTATCTGTTATTCTCCATATAAACCCTCCCGAACCCCTCGATTAGATTCCAGTCTGTAACTCACTGCCGGGTATCTATTATTCTATATATAAACCATCCTGAACCCCTCGAATAGATTCCAGTCTGTAACTCACTCCCGGGCATCTGTTATTCTATATATAAACCACCCCGAACCCCTCGATTAGATTCCAGTCTGTAACTCACTGCCGGGTATCTGTTATTCTATATATAAACCATCCTGAACCCCTCGAATAGATTCCAGTCTGTAACTCACTGCCGGGTATCTGTTATTCTATATATAAACCACCCCGAACCCCTCGATTAGATTCCAGTCTGTAACTCACTCCCGGGCATCTGTTATTCTATATATAAACCACCCCGAACCCCTCGATTAGATTCCAGTCTGTAACTCACTGCCGGGTATCTGTTATTCTATATATAAACCATCCTGAACCCCTCGATTAGATTCCAGTCTGTTACTCACTCCCGGGTATCTGTTATTCTATATATAAACCATCCTGAACCCCTCGATTAGATTCCAGTCTGTAACTCACTCCCGGGCATCTGTTATTCTATATATAAACCATCCTGAACCCCTCGATTAGATTCCAGTCTGTAACTCACTCCCGGGCATCTGTTATTCTCCACATAAACCCTCCCGAACCCCTCGATTAGATTCCAGTCTGTAACTCACTCCCGGGTATCTGTTATTCTATATATAAACCATCCTGAACCCCTTGATTCGATTCCAGTCTGTAACTCACTCCCGGGTGTCAGTTATTTATATATAAACCACCCCGAACCCCTCAATTAGGTTCCAGTCTGTAACTCACTCCCGGGTATCTTATTCTATATATAAACCACCCCGAACCCCTCGATTAGATTCCAGTCTGTGACTCCCGTGTATCTGTTATTCTATATATAAACCACCCCGAACCCCTCGATTAGATTCTAGTCTGTAACTCACTCCCGGGTATCTGTTATTCTATATATAAACCACCCTGAAGGGAATGGGACAACTCATCGCCGCCGACTCATCGCCAGCCCAACTCATCGCCAGCCTAACTAAAATTGAAATTCATGGTGTGCTCGATAAAAATTAATGGAGGTGAAAAGACTTATTTTATGTTATGAGAAATACCGCGTAAATATTCAATAGGAATCCTTTCATTAAAATTTTGGACTATCCTAAGAATGCGGTTATCAGTATCTAGGTATCTTTTTAATTTTGCTGGTGGTGCACTGCCAGCTATAAGCAATTCCAAATAACAGTCTCGACCTTTTTGAACTTTTCTGGGTGCATTAATGAATTTCCATATTGTCGGATGTTCCATCCCTAATTCCATTTGTAGTCTTCTGTTTGCTGCTTCTGCGTGGTTGTTGGTTCTGTCTTCATGATTTAAAGTTCGAACATACAAATTCCACATTTCCATTGGGAAGAGTGGGGCACGTCTGCTATTTCCGCATCTGTTTAACCGACCTATATAATTGTTTTCGAGCCAATTCAGGATTGGCAAATGCTCTGTAGATAATTTGTCAACTAAGGCATCAATATAGGAATCTATATGTTCGACAGGGACAAATGCAAGAGCCAGTATCATCTTGACTTGGAACGAAAACTTGCTGTCGTTATTATAACGAGAAGTTAGACCCGAAGCCGCAATGTGCTTCTGCATATTTTGACTAAGGTGAAAGAAGCACCCTTTTAATTCTACGTTTGGAAATATTTATTTGATTGCACTAAATGCCGTGAGTTCAAAATCACATACAATTGATTTCGGGTTTACGGGGGGCTCAATTTCTTTTATCATTTCAAATAACCTTGAATATGTAACTTTTTGCTTGTTAGGTAAAAGAGCATAAAGTACTGGGATAACACCTCCGAATTTTTGAGCCAGTACAATATAAACCTGAGAAAATAACTTCGGAGCTATCTTAAAGGTTCCATCTACATACCAAACTTCTGATGAAGCCAACTGTTGCAACCAACTTCTCCTTCCAAACAGCAAGATTCTGTCTTCTCCGGGGCCACTGTCTTTTAGTAAAAAAACTTCCTTCTGGTTTGGCTCCGTTTCGTAGGTCGCATATTCATCAGGGATTGCTAACTGATGAAGGTCAATTGGGTCTGGCGGAGGGACGCTAATTTGATTCCGTTTCCGTCGAATTGTTTTCTTCAGAGCAGATGCACACGGTAGTGATCCTTGTTCCACTTGGGAAACATTCGCCAAAACTTCATTAATCAATACACTTGGGTTTTCCATTGTCTCCTCGTCTCGGGTTTTAATTTTTGTAGTCGTCCTTGCCACTTCTATTCGTATTGGTGAAGAGTCATGGGTGTGAGTATTTATGAATTTCACTACGTTTCCAAATCTTGTGTGAATTCTTGCTTTGCATCTGCTGAGCTGTTCACATCGGCAAAACATCAAATCGCCTTCGGTTTTACTGAATTTATCAAAAATGAACAAATATCCATTATGAGAAAACTTCACTTTGCCTCGCTGACTTAAAATTTGCTCCATTGTAAAGGGTTTAAAATTGGAAGAATTAAAATTGAAGTAAAGGGTTTAAAATTGGAGGAATTAAAATTGAAGTAAAGGGTTTAAAATTGAAAGAAATAAAATTGAAGTTCCTGTCCTGAAGGTCATTTGTGGATCTAATTCGGTTATTACTTGTTATGTGGAGGAGCAGATTTATTTGTTGACAGATAGGTGTGTTGGTAATTGAGTAACTTGTGGATCTAGTTAGTCGGTAATTACTTGTTATGTATGAAGAGGCGTTGCGTTGGTAATTGAGTAATTTGTGGATCTAGTTAGTCGGTAATTACTTGTTATGTATTTGTTTATATTATTATTGTGGGCTGGCGATGAGTTGGGCTGGCGATGAGTTGGGCTGGCGATGAGTTGGGCTGGCGATGAGTTGGGCTGGCGATGAGTTGGCTGGCGATGAGTCGGGCTGGCGATGAGTCGGGCTGGCGATGAGTCGGGCTGGCGATGAGTCGGGCTGGCGATGAGTCGGGCTGGCGATGAGTCGGGCTGGCGATGAGTCGGGCTGGCGATGAGTCGGGCTGGCGATGAGTCGGGCTGGCGATGAGTCGGGCTGGCGATGAGTTGTCCTAGACCCACCCTGAACACCTCGATTAGACTCCAGTCTGTAACTCACGCCCGGGTATCTGTTATTCTATATATAAACCATCCCGAACCCCTCGGTTAGATTCTAGCCTGTAACTCACTCCCGGGCATCTGTTATTCTATATGTAAACCACCCTGAACCACTCGATTACATTCCAGTCTGTAACTCCCAGGTATCTGTTATTCTATATATAAACCACCCCGAACCCCTCAATTAGATTCCAGTCTGTAACTCACTCCCTGGTGTCTGTTATTCTATATATAAACCACCCCGAACCCATCGATTTGATTCCAGTCTGTAACTCACTCCCGGGTATCTGTTATTCTATATATAAACCACCCCGAACCCCTCAATTAGATTCCAGTCTGTAACTCACTCCCTGGTGTCTGTTATTCTATATATAAACCACCCCGAACCCATCGATTTGATTCCAGTCTGTAACTCACTCCCGGGTATCTGTTATTCTATATATAAACCACTCTGAATTCCTCCATTAGGTTCCAGTCTGTAACTCACTCCCGGGTTTCTGTTATTCTATATATAAAACCCCTCGAACCCCTCGATTAGATTCCAGTCTGTAACTCACTCCCGGGTATCTGTTATTCTCCATATAAACCCTCCCGAACCCCCCGATTAGATTCCAGTCTGTAACTCACTGCCGGGTATCTGTTATTCTATATATAAACCATCCTGAACCCCTTGATTCGATTCCAGTCTGTAACTCACTCCCGGGTATCTGTTATTCTCCATATAAACCCTCCCGAACCCCTCAATTAGATTCCAGTCTGTAACTCACTCCCGGGTATCTGTTATTCTATAAATACACCACCCCGAACCCCTCGATTAGATTCCAGTCTGTAACTCACTCCCGGGTATCTGTTATTCTATATATAAACCACCCTGAACCCCTCGATTAGATTCCAGTCTGTAACTCACTCCCGGGTTTCTGTTATTCTATATATAAAACCCCTCGTACCCCTCGATTAGATTCCAGTCTGTAACTCACTCCCGGGTATCTGTTATTCTATATATAAACCACCCCGAACACCTCGATTAGATTCCAGTCTGTAACTCACTCCCGGGTATCTGTTATTCTATATATAAACCACCCTGAACCCCTCGATTAGATTCCAGTCTGTAACTCACTCCCGGGTATCTGTGATTCTATATATAAACCACCCTGAACCCCTCGGTTAGATTCCAGTCTGTGACTCCCGTGTATCTGTTATTCTATATATACACCACCCCGAACCCCTCGGTTAGATTCTAGCCTGTAACTCACTCCTGGGTACCTGTTATTCTATATATCAACCATCCCGAACCCCTCGGTTAGATTCTAGCCTGTAACTCAGTCCCGGGTATCTGTTATTCTATATATAAACCATCCTGAACCCCTCAATTAGATTCCAGTCTGTAACTCACTCCCGGGTATCTGTTATTCTATATGTAAACCACCCTGATCCCCTCGATTAGATTCCAGCCTGTAACTCACTCCTGGGAACCTGTTATTCTATATATAAACCACCCCGAACCCCTCAATTAGATTCCAGTCTGTAACTCACTCCCGGATATCTGTTATTCTATATATAAACCTCCCTGATCCCCTCGATTAGATTCCAGTCTGTAACTCACTCCCGGGTATCTGTTATTCTATATATAAACCACCCTGAACCCCTCGATTAGATTCCAGTCTGTAACTCACTGCCGGGTATCTGTTATTCTATATATAAACCACCCCGAACCCCTCGATTAGATTCCAGTCAGTAACTCACTCCCGGGTATCTGTTATTCTATATATAAACCACCCCGAACCCCTCGAATAGATTCTAGCCTGTAACTCACTCCTGGGAACCTGTTATTCTATATATACACCACCCCGAACCCCTCGATTAGATTCCAGTCTGTAACTCACTCCTGGGAACCTGTTATTCTATATATAAACCACCCCGAACCCCTCGATTAGATTCCAGTCTGTAACTCACTCCTGGGAACCTGTTATTCTATATATAAACCATCCCAAACCCCTCGGTTAGATTCCAGTCTGTAACTCACTCCCGGTTATCTGTTATTCTATATATACACCACCCCGGACCCCTCGGTTAGATTCTAGCCTGTAACTCACTCCGGGTATCTGTTATTCTATATATACACCACCCCGAACCCATCGGTTAGATTCTAGTCTTTAACTCACTAACGAAATATAGAACAGGGATTGGATGAAAAGGAGAAGAGCAGCAACGAGGTTTAATTTTGAAACAGAAGAATGTTGGCTGATAGCTTGCTTTTGATTCGAGTGCGTTTTTGAAGCAGTCTGGGTTAAATTATGATTCTTTACCGATATGAACCATCGCTCAGTTGACGTGTTGGAAGACCCGGGAGTCCGGGGGGCGAGAGGGGTTGACGTTTTGGCCTTTGCCTCCTTTGTAGCCCGGAGACAGATCTAATTGGCGTGGAGGGACTCAGAGCCCCTGAAATCGGAGGTTAGGGTTCGTGACATGGCCGGGTTTCTCAAGTTTGAGAAAATCAAGTTCGCCCTGAGAGGATCAACGTTAGGGTTCGTCCAGAGGTGGCAGCCGTTTATCAACTTCTTCAGAGAAAACTAAACTGTTAGCAGATACAATAAGGGGGGGGGGGGTTAGGGGGTCGGGCGGGGGGGGGGGGGGGGGGTAGGGGGGGAGTTAGGCGGGAACAGAGGGAGATGGAGGAATGTGTTACGCACTGAACTATGTTTGCTGGCAAATTTGTTTTTTTTTTATTATAAAACCATAAATGCCTCAATAAAATGTTTTTAAAAAATCATATTCATTGTTCTGCATTACCACTTCTGTATTATTAAATGTAAAAAAGAGGAATATACAAATATATTTTCTACTTTTTGTTGTTATTTGGAGATTTAAATAACTTGTAATAGGAATCTCTGCACAGATCAGTGCGCGGGTCTTTTGATCGCAAAGTCCTGAGGTGTTTGAAAGGGAAATGAGGAATTTGTTGGGAAACACGGCTGGATTTTGGGCTGATGGGGAAGGAAGGAGACGCACCATTGATCACAAAGTCACTCTCACTGATAGAACAACTATCTCAGAAAGTGGGCGGAAAGTAGCTCCCTATTTTAATTATACATCAAAGCCCTTGTACACACGCAGCACAACTTTAGACTCAGATCTGATTGACAGGGTTAAGAGTAACTGAAACTCAACAGACATCAACAAGATTAACTGTCGCAGAAATTGAACCAGCATTGACAAAGGTAATGGTAACAGTAGTAGACGTTAAACATGCATCTGATTCAGAACGTTAACCCTGAAGTCGGTCTCTTTGTGTGAGCTGTACTGGAACAGATGCATTCTCCCCCCTGACTGGAATGGGTGAAGTTCCTAAACCCACACCCGTCACCCCTGAGCCAAGTTCAGAATGGAACAAATATAAATCAGCATTGTGACAATGGACCAATGGAAAGGTGGGGAGATCCCCACAGGCTACACAGGAATTATCTGTGAAATCCTGCATAGGGCGGTGCTCCAGCTACGAGTTACTGACTGGGGTACTTGTGGAAACATATTTCAGTCAGCAGTCACTTGGTTTTGGCTGTGCGACGCACTGCTGGAAGCTAACTCCGTGCAGGAGGAAGGTCTGCAGGAATAATTTTAAAGAATATTGATTTGGTTGTAGGTGCAGGTGCTGACTAACCTGGCTGATCAGTTGCTACAGAAATGGGAGTGGCTGCTGGAGGCTGTGTCAGTGGCAGTGACTGTAGCACTGACCCAGGGAGGCAGAAGATCCACATCACCGGCCTCTACATCAGCCTCATGTGGCCACACACTGTACCGCAGCCAGGATTCACCCAGGGACAAAATGGGAAACCTGGGGAGGGATTCTCCAATAATGGGGCTAAGTCCCCACACCAGCGGGAAAACCGCCGTCAACCACTCCGGCCTCAACAGCCCCTGAAAATGAGGAATTCTCACCTTTCTAGGGGGCTAGGTTGCCGTCAGAGTGGTCCCCACATCTGCAGCTGGCGGGGAACAGCCCGCGTGAGTTCGCACATACGCGGAACGGCGGCATGATCTCGCGCATGCGCAGACCGGCTGGTGTATTTCCGCACATGCACAGGGGTTCCCTTCTCCTAGCCACCCCCTGGGCAATATGACCGGAGCCCTACAAGGGCCCGGCACGGAGTAAAGTAGGCCCCCTCGGAACCAGCCTGCCCGCCGATCGGTGGGCCCCAATCGTGAGCCAGACAGGGGTCGGATCCCCCCCCCCCCCCCCCCAGGACGGCCCCCGCACACTCACCTTATAGGTCCCGCCATGTGGGAGGTGAGTAATCCACGCCGGCTGGACTGGGCAAACTCGTCGGCCACTCGGCACATCGGAGCCCGGAGAATCGCCGGGGGGGGGGGGGGGGGCTGTCAACGGCCCCCAACTGGCATGGTGGGAATCCTGCCGGCACCCGTAAAACGGTGACGGAGAATGGGGAAGCCAGCGCCGGATTGGAGAATCCCGGCCAAGATCAGCCGATCCTCGGGGATAATTTTTGCAAACCTTTTAGCGACCCATTTCACATCATCCCCCGACCCACCTGTGGGTCGTGAACCCCACTTTGAAAAACACTGTTTTCGTACATGAAAAGAAAATACATAATAGGGCAACACAAGTTCCACAATGTAAATACATAGACACCGGCATCGGATGAAGCATACAGGGTGTAGTGTTAATCATGTCAGTGCAAGGGCAGCACGGTGGCCTAGTGGTTAGCACAACCGCCTCACGGCGCTGAGGTCCCAGGTTCGATCCCGGCTCTGGGTCACTGTCCGTGTGGAGTTTGCACATTCTCCCCGTGTCTGCGTGGGTTTCGCCCCCACAACCCAAAAATGTGCAGAGTAGGTGGATTGGCCACGCTAAATTGCCCCTTAATTAGAAAAAATAATTGGCTAATCTAAATTTATAAAAAAAAAAAAAATCATGTCAGTCCATAAGAGGGTAATTTAGGAGTCTGGTGACAGCGGGGAAGAAGCTGTTTTTGAGTCTGTTCGTGCGTGTTCTCAGACTTCTGTATCTCCTGCCTGTTGGAAGAAGTTGGAAGAGTGAGTAAGCCGGGTGGGAGGGATCCTTGATGATGCTGCCCGCTTTCCCCCGGCAGCGGGAGGTGGAAATGGAGAAGTTAGCACAGGCGGAAAGAGACAAGGAGACACAGAAAACTCCAGTTTAAACGATTGGCAGTTAACAGAGACACTAGGGGCGGCATTCTCCAATAATGGGGCTATGCCCCCACACCGGCGGGAAAACCGACAGCAACGACTCCGGCGTCAATGGCCGCTGAAAGTGAGGAATTCTCACCTTTCTAGGGGGCTAGGTTGCCATAGGAGTCATCCCCACCGTTCCAGCCGGCACCAAAGGGCCGGCATGATCTCGCACATGCGGGGACCGGCCGGCATGATCTCGCACATGCGGGGACCGGCCGGCGTGATCTCGCACATGCGGGGACCGGCCGGCGTGATCTCGCACATGCGGGGACCGGCCGGCATGATCTCGCACATGCACAGACCGGCTGGCACGAGTTCGCACATGCGGGGACCGGCCGGCATGATCTCGCACATGCGGGGACCGGCCGGCATGATCTCGCACATGCGCAGACCGGCCGGCATGATCTCGCACATGCGCAGACCGGCCGGCATGATCTCGCACATGCGCAGACCGGCCGGCATGATCTCGCACATGCGGGGACCGGCCGGCATGATCTCGCACATGCGGGGACCGGCCGGCATGATCTCGCACATGCGGGGACCGGCCGGCATGATCTCGCACATGCGCAGACCGGCCGGCATGATCTCGCACATGCGGGGACCGGCCGGCATGATCTCGCACATGCGGGGACCGGCCGGCATGATCTCGCACATGCGCAGACCGGCCAGCATGATCTCGCACATGCGGGGACCGGCCGGCATGATCTCGCACATGCGGGGACCGGCCGGCATGATCTCGCACATGCGCAGACCGGCCGGCATGATCTCGCACATGCAGGGACCGGCCGGCATGATCTCGCACATGCGCAGACCGGCCGGCATGGTCTCGCACATGCGCAGACCGGCTGGCGTATTTCCGTGCATGCACGGGGGTTCCATTCTCCGTGCCGGCCCCCGGGCAATATGGCGGAGCCCTACAGGGACCGGCGCGGAGGAAAGAAGGCCCGCCCACCGATCAGTGAGCCCCTATCGCGGGCCAGGTCACTGTGCTGGCCCCCCTCCATGGTCGGATCCCCCCTGCCCCGCCCCCGCTGTCCTGCCAGGTCCCGCCGTGTGTGAGGTGAGTAATTCACACCGGTGGGACTGGGCTAAACTTGATGGCCACTCGGCCCATCAGGGCCCGGAGAATCGCTGGAGGGGCCACTGTTAACGGCCCCCAACCGGCGTGGCGGGAATCCCGCCAGCGGCCAAAAAACGGCACCGGAGAACAGGGAAGCCGGCGTCGGGGCAGGATTCGCGTCTCCGCCCAACGCAGGGTCGGAGAATCCCGGCCCAGAAGTTGGTGAGGAAGGACTTACATCCAAACTAGAACTCAGTGAGATGATGTTCAAACTGAAACAAGCTCTTCCAAAGTGAGGAAAGGGATGTGGAACATTATTTTATTTCTATGAAACAATAGCGAATAGATGATATAGTCAAGGGAAATCTGGACTTTGCTATTACAGAGCAGGACGGTAGGTAGAGTTCATGAGGTGTAAATGCAGGAGTGGTTCCTGGGGTGTACAGGCAGAAATTTTGGAACATTAGGAAACAGCATAAACATATTGAATTTGAAGGCAAAGCAAAATCATTTTGCCAATGGATACAGGAATTGAAGGTATACGAGTTTATAAGGGAGATAATTCTCTTGGAGGAATTTAAAGATTCACTTCCCTCAATAGTTAGGACCCATGTAGAAGAACAAGAAGGTTAAAATGGCGAGACAGGCAGTCGGGATGACTAACAATTACGAACTGATCCTTGGACCCAAAACCTTTATCCAGCATCCTTATAAACCTGAAAAGGATAGGGGCTGGGTTCTCTGCACATGGGCGGTGAAATCGCACTCGGCAATAGGGCAGAGAATCCAGTTTAACGCATGATATCGGGACCAGCACCAGTTCGGCGATTCTCTGCCCCCGAAAAGCGGCGTACTCTGCCACCTGAGCCCATTGTCAGAGGCCCACCCCGCTATTCTCCGCACCCGCTGGAGGCTGCCGCCGTGCACATGCACGGCCTTTGACCCGGAAGTGAGGGGGGGCCGTATCAGCAGCTGGAGCTTCGAGCTCCATGACAGCTGCCTGTTAGCCTCCTGCAAGGCTGTCACCATCTGGGCCTCTGGTTTACTAATCCAGTGACAATATCACTATGCCACCACCTCCCTCTACAAGAGAAGAGGTTCAACATAGTTCTGAGAATTATTAGAGGTTCTGGATGTTTTGTTTCAAGGGGACAAGATTTATCTTACGTGTCTAACAAAATAAGTGAACAAATTAAAATCTTGAGAGATTCTGAGGCAGATCAATCATTGATGGCTGATGATATAATTTCTGTTCTGGAAGATTTTATGAAGAAAAACTATGAATAAGGGACGGGATGAACCTATTTCTTTGTGTACAGTTGAATTAAGAAGTAATTTTGTAAATTGAACTGTTATGGTGGGAAATATTCCCAAATCATCTACTGGAGGGATAGATTTTATTCTGGGTAATGATTTGGCTTTTCGAGATAGTAATGTGACAGCAACTGTATTGTAGCAGATGTTTGATCATGTTGATCTTAATCTATTCTTGAAAACTACTAGGCCTAAATAGCTCAATCTCTCTTCATAAACCAAACTCCTCATTGAATCATAGAATTTACAGTGCAGAAGAAGGCTATTCGGCCCATTGAGTCTGCACTGGCCCTTGGAAAGAGCACCCTATTTAAGCTCACACCTCCACCCTAACCCCGTAACCGAACCTAACCTTTTGGACACTAAGGGGAAATTGATCCTGGCCAATCCACCTAACCTGCACATCTTTGGACTGTGGGAGGAAACCGGAGCAGCCGGAGGAACCCACGCAGCCACGGGGAGAAAGTGCAAACTCCACACAGACAGTTACCCAAGGCTGGAATTGAACGCGGGCCCCTGGAGCTGTGAGACAGCAGTGCTAACCGCTGTGCCACCCTCTAGAATCAATCTCATGCACCTGCTCTGAACTGTCTCCAATGCAACTACATCCCTCCTCAAGTAAGGGGACCAAAATTGTTCACAATGCTCCAGGTGTGGTCTCACCAATGCCTTGTACAGTTACATCAATACTTCCCTACTTTTGTACTCTATTCCTTTTGCAATAAATGCCAAAATTCCATTTGTCTACCTTATTACCTGCTGCACCTGCAAGCTCGTTTTCTGTCATTCATGCATTAGGCCACCCAGATCCCTCTACACCAAATAACTCTGGGGTTTGGGCAGCATGGTAACACAGTGGTTAGCACTGTGGCTTCACGGCACCAGGGTCCCAGGTTCGATTCCCGGCTGGGTCACTGTCTGTGCGGAGTCTGCACGTTCTCCAAGTGTCTCCCTGGGTTTCCTCCGGGTGCTCCGGTTTCCTCCCACAGTCCAAAGATGTGCAGGTTAGGTGGATTGGCCATGATAAATTGACCTTAGTGACCAAAACGGTTCAGAGGGGTTATTGGGTTATGCGGATAGGGTGGAAGTGAGGGCTTAAGTGGGTCGGTGCAGACTCGATGGGCCGAATGGCCTCCTTCTGCACTGTATGTTCTATGTTCTATGTTTTCCCTCCATTTAGATGCGCCTTTCCATTTTTCGGACCAAAATGGATGACCTCACACTTATCCACGTTCAACTCATCTGCTATATTTTAAAAATTTTAAATATAAATTTAGAGTACCCAATTCATTTTTCCAATTAAGGGGCAATTTTGTGTGGCCAATCTATATTCAAAGAACTCTAGCAAGTTAGTCAAACATGATTTGCCCTTCATTAAACTGTGCTGACTCTAATGGATAGCGTTTTGATTTTCCAAATGTCCCGATATTACTTCCTTAATAATGGATTCCAACAATTTCCCAACAACAGATGTTAAACTAACTGGTCTGTAATTTCCTACATTCTGTCTCGCTCCATTTTTGAATATGGGCGTTACATCACAGCGCTGGGGACCCAGGTTCGATTCCCTGCTTGGGTCACTGTCTGTGCGGAGTCTACACGTTCTCCCCGTGTCTGCGTGGGTTTCCTCCGGGTGCTCCGGTTTCTTCCCACAAGTCCCGAAAAACATGCTTGTTAGGTGAATTGGACATTCTGAAGTGTGGTGACTTGGGGATTTTCACAGTAAACTTCATTGCAGTGTTAATGTAAGCCTACTTGTGACAATAATAAAGATTATTATTATCAATGAGTTAACAGCACAAATAGAGACAAAGGCATGGTGTGTTGGCGATTACTGAGACATGGTTACAAGGAGACCAGGTCTGGGAGTTTAATATCCAAGGGTACTCGGATTTTTGGGAGAATAGGGAAGAAGGAAAAGGAGGTGGTGCAGAAACAGTGCTAACCACTGTGCAACCATGCCGCCCCCATGTCTATGTCAATAAAGGGGCAATTTCGCTGGCCACTCCACCTCCCCTGCACTTCTTTTGGGTTGTTGGGGCGAGACCCACGGAGAATGTGCAAACTCCACACGGGCAGTGACCAGGGGCTGGCATCGAACCCGGGCACTCGGCGCCATGAGGCAGCAGTGCCAACCACTGCGTCACCGTGCCGCCTATTCCCCTTTCACCTTGATTTTCTAATTTTCCACAGAACTGAACCATGTGGGGTGAAGATGTCGTGAATTATAGTTAATATTTCCTTGTTCAATAGAAGTTTTATTCTTTTGTTAAAAGTTGTGATTGGCAGTCCTGTGACTTCATTGAATAGAATAACTTTAATCATTCATGTCTCCAAACAAAAAATAAGAGTTAGCATCTATCGAGCCCTGGTTCAGCTTCCAGCCTGCTGAAAGCTGTCCTTACAAAACTGCATGTCTACCCAGTGCGGAGCATGGTCCGACATGGCAATTGCCGAATATTCTGCCCCCACCATCCCGGCCAGCAGGTCCCTACTCACCACAAAGTAGTCAGTTCGGGAATACACCTTGTGGACGTGGGAGTAATACGAGAACTCCCTCGCCGTCAGCCGGCTAAATCTCCACGGATCTGCTCCCCCCATTTGCTCCATGAACCCTCTCGGTTCCTTTGCCATCGCTGGCAACCTGCCCGTTCTTGAGCATGACCGGTCCAGGCTCGGGTCCAGGACTCTATTAAAGTCCCCGCCCATGATCAATTTACACGAGTCCAAGTCGGGGATCTTCCCTAGCATCCTCCTAATAAAATCCACACCGTTCCATTTAGGGGCATACACACTGACCAGGACTACTCTCACCCCTTCGAGCTTACCCCTCACCATAACGAACCTGCCACCCCCATCCACGACTGTGCCCTCCGCCTCAAATTGTACCCTTTTATTAATCAGGGTCGCAACTCCCCTCGTCTTAGAATCAAGCCCCGAATGAAAGACCTGACTGACCCAGCCCTTCCTTAACCTAACCCGGTCTGCCACTTTCAGATGCGTCTCCTGCAACAAGACTATGTCCGCCTTCAGAACCCACAGATACGCAAACACACGCGTCCTCTTCACTGGCCCGTTTAACCCTTTAACGTTCCAGGTGATCAGCCTGGTCGGGGAGCACTTTGCCGGTCAGCCATCCCCTTTCCTTGGCCAGCCCCCCAGCCATGTGTTGAGCTTCCTCTGGCCCGCCTCCTGGCAGGCTCTACCCATGACGTCCTCACTGTTACCATGCCCAGTTTCCATCCCCGTCAGCAGAACAACTCCCCCCCCCCCCCCAGCAACACCATCCTATCACCTAACCCCTGCTCTAATCTAACTATATGGACACCCCCCACCTCGGCTCCCGTTGACTAGCCCCACTCAGCTAGCCTGGGTGTAGCCACCGAAGTTGGCCATTCCCTCAATACAAAATGGAGGAACGCAAAGCTTGCAGGTTAAAATGGACAATGTTTGCAGCCCCAGCAGGCTGCACCAAGTCAATGTGTATCCTGTCTGCTAAGAGAGCAGACAGCACCGAAACGAACATTCCGCATACTAATGAGGCAATCTCCGGGATAGTTAACAAAGTAATGGAACGATCCCAGGGACAATGGGCACAAATAGAGAAGTGATTGCAACAGTGTATGGGAAACCAGACACCCCGGCACCAGCGGGGTTCGAAAACAAAGCACCTGAAGGCCCGCCCAGTAGCCGAGAGATAGCCTCAGTATTGGGGGGATTCAAACAAATCGATTGGGAAGAGACCCAATCGATTCCCAGCAGGAAAAGGGTCCGCCCAAAAGGGCGCGAAGCCCTGGGACCTATAAAAGACAGGTCCCAAACTTAGTTCGTTCTTCTTAACCAGCCCTCCTCTCTGAACGAGACCTTGAATGAGAGAGAGAGGAGAGGTTTGGGACAGCAGCCGCCAGCAAGTAACTGTCTCACAACGATCGCTACCAGAGATAGACACTCCTGACCCCTTTTTAACCCGTACCAACCTGAAGTCTGCAGACCAGGGGCGAAATTCTCCGACCCCCAGCAGGGTTGGAGAATCGCCTGGGGCCACCGAAAATCCCGCCCCCGCCATGGCAGAGATTCTCCGCCACCCGGGAAGTGGCGGCAGCTGGAATCACGCCACTCCGATCGGAGAGGCCCCTGCGGCAATTCTCCGGCCCGCGATGGGCCAAGTCCCGCCGCTGGGAGGCCTCTCCCGCCGCCGAGGTTTGAACCACCTCTGGTGGCGGCGGGATCGGCGGTGCGACCGGGCCCTCGAGGTCCTGGGGGGGGGGACGGGGCGATCGGACCCCGGGGGTACCCCCACGGTGGCCAGGCCCGTGATCGGGGCTCCCCGCTCAGACTCCGGGCCAGTGCCCTGGGTGCACTCTTTCTCCTCCGCGGCCGCCACGGCCTCCGCCATGGCAGAAGCGGTAGAGAAACCCACATCGCGCATGCGCCGGTGGTGACGACCGGCGAAAGCCTTTCGGCCAGCCCCGCTGCAGCTGGCGCTGGTTTTTTGCGCCAGTCTTCTGGTGCCAACCGCTCCGGCGCGGGGCTAGCCCCCAAAGGTGCAGAGAATTCCCCACCTTTGGGGAGGCCCGACCCCAGAGTGGTTGGTGCCACTCCCCTATGCCGGGACCCCCCGTCACGCCGGGTAGGGGAGAATCCCGCCCCTGAGCAGAGCAAGAGGCCTTGTCCCCTCATCCGGCAGTTCCCTTCGAGAAAGTATTAGTTTATTTAGCGGTAGGAATAGTTTAATCCTCTTAGCGTGTGCATGGGTAGTTATTATAATTGTATTATAATAAACTCAGTTGTTTGAACTTACTAATTGGTGTATGGTTTTATTGCTTTGAACTTGACCTTGAAACTTGTGGTGGTATCTTAACGGTACCTGGCGACTCCAGAGCTAAGTAACGAAACAGAGCCAAATTGAGTGTTAAGCACACTCACCCAGAACGAGCAACATGGGGCTCCCAGCCTCGGCACCAGCGTGTCTCCCACCCATTGTTCTCAGTCACCCCAACCCCCGACCCCTCCACACCACTTCCCAGATCAGCCCTACTTAAGCAAACAGTCTATACAAGTCATAACAACCCCCACAATAGCACAATTCAAGTTAAACAAGAAAACAAAAGAGATAAGAAATAACAGGCACTCTTCAGTCCTTCCTATACAGACACAGAAAAAGATTGCACCAAGTTCCCCTGAAGCATCCATTTTAACCCAACCCTTTTAACTGTTTATTAACTCCCCCCACCCCCCCAGCCAAACTCCAACATTCAGGAAAACCACGCAAAAAGCACGCTAAAACAAGAAAAAAAAGATACATCCCAAAACGGGAGTGACACCACATATACTTAAAAGCTCTAACATGAGTCCAGACGTCCTCAGCTCAGGGCCAGCCCTTGCTTCTTAACCAAGTTCATCGCCTCTTCGGGTTCCTTGAAATAGTGGTGCTGACCCTTATACGTAACCCACAATCGGGCTGGAAAAAGCAGCCCGAATTTCACCTTGTTTTTATACAGTATCTCCTTCACCTGCCTGTAGCCTCCCCTCCTCCTGGCCACCTCCGCGCTCAAATCTTGGTCCACACGCAGGGTGGTATTGTCCCAACTACAGCTTTGTGTGCTCTTTGCCCATTGCAGCATCAGCGCTCGTGGGGGACCCCCTTGTTTCGGCTGCCTCACCTGCACTCTGTGTGCCCTGTCCACCACCAGCGGGCGTGGGAACACCTCGTTCCCCAGCAACTTCTGAAACATACCCTCCACATATGCGGCAGCGTCCGGCCCCTCTGCCTCCTCCGGGAGGCCCACGATTCTCACAATCTGTTGCCCAGGTCCTCCAGCCTTTCCAGAAGCACTTTTTTCTGGTCCCTCAGCCTCCGAATCTCCACATCCGCCACCGTTTGAAAGTCAGCCTGCTCCTCCACTGACTTCTCCAACTGCTGGACCTTCTCAGCTTGATCATCTAGCCTTTTCCCATCCGATCAATCGACTTCTGAAGTGGCTCCAAGTTGTCACACTTCAAAGCCAAACATCCCTCCTGCATAGTCTGCAGCAGCTGCTCCATTGTGGGCTGGGCTGTCGGCTCCTTGCTCTGAACACCAGCCATG
Organism: Scyliorhinus canicula; assembly: GCF_902713615.1. Lineage (NCBI taxonomy): Eukaryota > Metazoa > Chordata > Chondrichthyes > Carcharhiniformes > Scyliorhinidae > Scyliorhinus > Scyliorhinus canicula. The sequence continues at coordinate 3,478,770 of NC_052151.1, read as the reverse complement.
CTGGTCTCTCTCACAGCCTCCACTGTGCCCTTACTCAACCACGTCTTCTGCTGTTTACGGTCCCTCCGGCTTCTTAGGTCCAGACAACTCGGCAGCACGGTAGCATTGTGGATAGCACAAATGCTTCACAGCTCCAGGGTCCCAGGTTCGATTCCGGCTTGGGTCACTGTCTGTGCGGAGTCTGCACATCCTCCCCGTGTGTGCGTGGGTTTCCTCCGGGTGCTCCGGTTTCCTCCCACAGTCCAAAGATGTGCAGGTTGGGTGGATTGGCCATGATAAATTGCCCTTAGCGTCCAAAATTGCCATTAGTGTTGGGTGGGGTTATGGGGATAATGTTTACCTTGGGTAGGGTGCTCTTTCCAAGAGCCGGTGCAGACTCGATGGGCTGAATGGCCTCCTTCTGCACTGTAAATTCTATGAAACTCTGTATGGGTCCTGTGCCTGAGTACTATTGCTTTCCAGTTCCACGCTCAAAAGCGCAAAAAGGTCAGGGGAAAAGGTCCAAAAGTCCGACCAAAATGGGAGCCACCAAATATGTAACCTACTCCCTCATAGCCGCCACCAGAAGTGAGTTCTTTATAGATTTCTGACATCTTCCCCTCTCCCACACCCGGTCTAGAAACTACCTTGTCCTGTATCCTCTGTGGCGGCAGAAGCTGTTGTTGAAAACTCACCATTATTCTTCGAATTCCCCCTGTACCAAAAAGGGCCGACATTCTAAATGGTGAACAGGGATTCTCACTCCCTGACTCCGATGCAGGCTTTGGTGGGTGCTATTCAGGTCAAACTATATTTTCAAGTTATCCCCCGGTATAACCCATACCTTCACCGAAGATTTCATCTACTTACCACTTAGTCTCATCGATCCTGGGTCCCGCATTGCTAAGTAAGTACAGTAGACTTAGGGATAACCACTGTTTCAGGTTAAAACTTTTAAGTTATTTTATTATTTTTTTTCTTTTAAAAGATGCAATCGCTGTCTTTACAGAAAGGTAAAAAGATTTTGCTTCTGGATCTTTCTGGTTGGTTGAAGGGACCTTCAGGCCCACCTTGACAATCAATCTTCTTTAAAGTCTGGTCTTCTTTAGATGTATTCGCTGATGAGCTCAGTTGCTGTGTCTTGTCGATTCCATGTACCGAGCTGTGAGAGCTGGCTCTGCTGGCTGTCTCTGAGCTGACTCTACCTCCTCTTTAAATTCCCGTCTTCCTTAGATGTATTAGCTGTTTTAGCTCGGCTACTTGGCTCTGTCCCTTTCCCATGACCGAGCTGACTCTGCTTGCTTCTCTTGTTCCTTCTCTCTGAGTTCTGGTAGTTCCTGCTCTGGTCTCTGGGTTTATATTCTCTTTCTAACAGTTAAGTTTTTATGGATATATTGTAAAGTAACTTTTATTTCAGTTGGATTGTAAAAGGTACCTTTAATCTAAAATTTTCTAACACGACTAAGTATTCATGTTGGGCATGGCCTCAGCTCATAGATCTGATTACATTCTTCCTTTGTGATGTTCAAAATGCTTTGGTTTCAATAGGGGTGTGAATTTTATAGTTTTATTTCTATAGTTTTATTTTCCAATTGTGTCCCCAGCTCATAATATTGACTTTAAATTATGTTTCTCGTAGACTGATAGTCTCCAATTTTCTTTAATTCACCTGATATCAGCAGAACTTCACACCTAGAATTGTCACCAAATTCAGCTGAACCTCATCCTTTCCTTTCCAGCTGTTTACTAAGATAGTTAATTTCAATGACGGTGTGAAACATTGCTTTTAGCTATGTGCTAAAATCCACTTGCTTATAACTTGAAAGGTTTATATTTATCACTTAGCTCAACTGAAACCCTCATCTATGCTTTTCCAGATGCTTACTAAGATAGTTACTTTCAATGAAGGTGTGAACCATTGTTTTTAGCTTCATACAAAAATCCTGTTTGGGAGAAGGAATCTGCATTTTATAATCCTGCTCTTTGCAGCTGCTGTTAACCCTTCGTGGGATCTTTCCCTGTATCCTCTCATGTTTCTCTCAGACCAGATATTGCCAGACTTCCATGTTTCAAATGACACATATTTCAATATTATCAATTACAAAGCGGAAAGATCGAAACCTGCCTTCGCACAAAATACCTCATCTGCAGATACAGTAGTGACACCCATTCCCACCCGGTAATTCAAACTCCTCTTCCAGGTTCTCCAAACAGGGAAAGCTCCCATCAATAAACAGATCCCTCAGCCTCTCAGTCCCTTCTCTCTGCCACCTCCGAAACCCCCCATCCATCCTCCCCGGGACAAACCGATGATTACCACAAATTGGAGCCCACACCAATGCTCCCTCCACTCCCATATGCTTCCGCCATTGCCCCCAAACTGTCAAAGCCGCCACTATCGCTGGGCTTGTGGAGTACCGGGCCGGCGAGAAAGGCAGAGGAGTCGTTACCAATGCCCCCAAACTTACCTGATGCTGCCTCTACTCGCATCCACAACAACCCCCGCCCCCACCTGATCATGGCTATATTTGCGCCCAGCAATAGTTCCTAAAGGGTCAGGCCTCCACCCCCTTGGCTTCGCAGCACTTTCTTTACCCGCCGGGTTTTACCCAGCCACACAAACCCAGATATCACCCTATTCCCCTGCCTAAAAAGGCCTTTGGTATGAAAATAGGGAGGCACTGGAAAACAAACAGAAACCTCAGGACCACCATCATTTTTACGGTCTGTACCCTCCCTGTCAGTGACAATGGGAGCATGTCCCACCTCTGGATGTCCTCCTTCATTTGCTCAACTAAGCGAGCCACATTTAATTTCTGTAGCTGCTCCCAACCCCGTGCCACCTGAATACCCAAGTATCGAAAACTCCCTCCCACCACTTCAAACAGCAACTCCCCCAGTCTCCTCTCCTGTCCCCTCACCTGGATCACAAAACCCTCGCTTTTACCCATATTCAATTTGTACCCCGAGAACCAACCAGATTTGGGTAATCTCCCCCATCCCCCCTAACGGGTCAGAAATACATAGGGGTAGGTCAGCTGCATATAACGAGACTCTGTGTTCCAACCCCTCCCCTCCCAGGTCTAGCCCCTTCTATTTCCTTGACGCTCTCAGCACCATCACCAATGGCTCTATAGCCAAGGCAAACAGAGGAGAGGGGACATCCCTGCCTTGTCCCCTGGTGCAGTCTAAAGTAGTCCAAACTCACCCAGTTCGTCTATACACTCGCCTAGTACAGCAACCAAACCCAGGCAATAAAGCCCTGCCCAAACCGTCCCAGGACCTCCCACAAATAATTCCATTTGTCATGTGAGATTACCTTTAAGAAATGGGTGTATATAAATATCTGAGAGTACCTTTAAGAAATGAGTGTATAGAAATATCTGAGAGTACCTTTAAGAAATGGGTGTATATAAATATCTGAGAGTACCTTTAAGAAATGGGTGTATATAAATATCTGAGAGTACCTTTAAGAAATGGGTGTATATAAATATCTGAGAGTACCTTTAAGAAATAGGTGTATATAAATATCTGAGAGTACCTTTAAGAAATGGGTGTATATAAATATCTGAGAGTGAGACTTCCGGTGTGCATCATGCAGTGAGTGTGTACACATAGGCAGCTCCTGCCTAAGGTTGCAGAAAAGAGCTCTTTTTTGGGCAGCACGGGTTGGAATTTAGATGAAAAGGCGTGGGTGAAGGTTCAAGGAGTATTTTCCCCCAGGAATAGGATGTTTCTTGGTTATCAGACCCTCAGAAACAGTGCAAGATTTGTCTGAACAGCAGCAAACGAAAGCCTCTGCAAGCATGCAAGCGGGGGAAGGGCCAGCTTATAGGCCTCAAGCTGACCTGAGGGCCTTTATGAAAGCTGAATTCCAGCAGCAGAGGGAAGAACGGTGAAGAGATCTCACCAAGGCCATTGAAGAAGCGGAGACGGACTTCCGGTAGCGGTGATGCGGAGCTAAGCCGCACGTTCAGTGGTTCCCACTATTTTCGGACTTTGGGGCTCTTTTAAGGGCTCGTAGTGGTGCTGTTTGGACTTTTCCCCATGTGGGAACACTCCTTCTCAGATTCTCCACCGGTGGATGGCCTGGACTAGGAGTGGAGCGGTCAGAAAATCGGCTTTGTAGGTGCGGCACCGCAGCTCCCGCTACTTAAGGACTTTTGGGCCGATTTGAGGGCCCCAAACGGCGCTGTCTCGACGAATCCCGGTGGGGGAAGGTGTCTAGAGGAGCATTCCCCATAATTTATGGTGCTCACCTGGAGTGGGGCAAAGGAAAAAGCTGCAGCAGCTCCCCAAGAAAAGCGGGGGAAGAAGGACAAAATGGTGGCCGGCAGAACACCCGAGGACTGGTGGAAGTGGGCGCAGGAGCAGCAAGCTTCTCTTCTGCGCTGTTTTGCGGAGCTAAAGGCTGAGTTGCTGGACTCACTGAATGAGACTACCAACAAGCTGCTTGGGACCCAGGCGGCCCAGGAGGTGTCCATTCGGGAGTTGCAGCAGCAGGCTGCTGAGCGGGAGGAGGAGGCCGTGGCCCTTGTGGGGAAAGTGGAGTTGCACGAGGCACTTCACAAAAAGTGGCAAGGCCGCTTGGAGGAGCTGGACGTTCGCACGAGGCGAAAGAATTTGAGGATCCTGGGCCTGGCGGAGGGGCTGGAAGGGTCGGATCTCCCGTCGTACGTGACCACGATGTTGAGCTCGTTGATGGGAGCGGGGTCCTTCCATTTGCCCCTGGAGCTTGAGGGAGCTCACAGAGTAATGGCCAGGAGGCCTAAGGCAAATGAACCCCCGCGGGCGGTGCTGGTGCGGTTCCATCGATTCAGTGACCGGGAGTGTGTGCTGCGCTGGGCCAAGAAAGAGAGGAGCAGTAAATGGGAGAACTCGGTAGTGAGAATCTACCAGGACTGGAGTGCGGAGGTGGCAAAGCGGCGGGCCGGGTTCAACCGGACGAAGGCGGTGCTGCATGCCAGGCAGGTCAGATTTGGAATGCTGCAGCCTGCGCGCCTGTGGGTGACATACAAGGACCGGCACCATTACTTCCGAGTCCCCGGAGGAGGCGTGGGCCTTTGTACAGGCGGAGAAGCTGGACTCGAACTAGGGCCTGGGGACACGCTATGGCCGTTGCTGTTTTTGCTGTTGCTGTTCTTCAATTTTGACACGTGTTTTTTTTATGCTGGTTTTCTTTTTGCTCTGTTTCCGGGTGGGTTTGTCTGTTGGGTGTGGGTGTGGGGTACGTGGGGAACGTTGGGGGTATGTGCTTTATATGTTCTCTTCTGTACGGAGCTGGGGGTTGGGGTGAAACTGGATTTTGAGGAGCTGCGTCAGAAGGGTGGGGTGTGGCAGTGTGAAAGCGCGGGCTTTCCTCTGGTTGTCCGCGCTGCGGGACGGGGGGGGCGGAGCTGGCGGTGGGGGCGTGGCCTCTACTGGTTTTCTTTCCCGCGCTGAAGCGGTGCCAAGGAGGTGTGGCAAGAGGGGGATGACCCCATGCCGGGAGGAGATAGGTTTTGGCGGGAGCTGCCGGGGTCAGCAGAAGTCAGCTGACTCACGGAAGTACCATGGAGGGTGCGTCGCGGCTAGGAGGGGTCCTAGCCTGGGGGGGTGGGGGGGGGGGATACCGGGTTGCTGCTGGAATGGCCAGGAAGGAGCTGGTGTGGGCCGGGGGGGGGTAGAGGAGAGGCGTTATCGCCATGGGGAACGGGTCAGGCGGGGCGAGCTGGCCTGGGGCGAGCAGTCGATAAGCTATGGCTAGCCAGCGGGGGAGGGGGGCGGGTTGCCCTCTGATCCGGCTGATCACCTGGAACGTGAGGGGGCTGAATGGGCCGGTTAAGAGAACTAGGGTAATTTCTCATCTGAAGGGGCTGAAGGCGGATGTGGCCATGCTCCAGGAGACCCACTTGAAGGTGGCGGACCAGGTTCGTCTGAGGAAGGGGTGGGTGGGGCAGGTTTTTCACTCAGGATTGGACGCGAAGAACCGGGGTGTGGCGATTCTGGTGGGGAAGAGGGTGGCGTTCGAGGCGGCTGAGGTGGTGTCGGACAAGGAGGGCAGATATATTATGGTGAAGGGTAGGCTGCAGGGAGAGAAGGTGGTGCTGGTTAATGTATATGCCCCGAATTGGGATGATGCCGGCTTCATGAGGCGATTGTTGGGCCGCATCCCGGACCTGGAGGCAGGGGGCCTGATCATGGGGGGGAGACTTTAACACAGTGCTGGATCCCCCACTGGACCGGTCCAGTTCAAGGACGGGTAGGAGGCCGGCGGCGGCCAAAGTACTGAGGGGATTCATGGACCAGATGGGAGGGGTGGATCCCTGGAGGTTTGGGAGACCGAGAGCGCGGGAGTATTCCTTTTTCTCCCATGTCCATAGGGTCTATTCCCAAATAGACTTTTTTGTCCTGAGCAGGGGATTGATCCTGAGGGTGCAGGACGCCGAGTACTCGGCCATAGCGATTTCGGACCATGCTCCGCACTGGGTTGATCTGGAGATGGGGGAGGCGCGGGACCAGCGCCCGCTCTGGCGCCTGGATGTGGGGATGCTGGCTGATGAGGAGGTGTGTAGGAGGGTCCGGGGAAGTATTGAGGGGTATCTTGATACCAACGACACGGGGGAGGTCCGGGTGGGGATGGTCTGGGAGGCTCTGAAAGCAGTGATCCGGGGGGAGCTGATTTCCATCCGGGCCCATAGGGAAAGGAGGGAGAGGGAGAGACTGGTGGGGGAGCTCCTGGGTGTGGACAGGAGATATGCGGAGGCACCGGAGGAGGGGTTGCTGGGGGAACGGCGTAGTTTGCAGGCCAAATTTGACTTGTTGACCACCAGAAAGGCGGAGACACAGTGGAGGAGGGCGCAGGGCGCGGTATATGAGTATGGGGAGAAGGCGAGCAGGCGAGATGCAGCTAGGGAAATTGGTGGAGTGACGGATAGGGGTGGGAATGTAGTGCAGAAGGGGGCAGAAGTAAATGGGGTCTTTAGGGACTTCTACGAGGAACTGTACCGGTCGGAACCTCCGATGGGGAGAGAGGGGATGGAGAGCTTCATGAACAGGCTATGGTTCCCAAGGGTTCAAGAGGAGCTGGTAGAGGGGCTGGGGGCGCCGATAGAGTTGGAGGAGCTAGTCAGGGGGATTGGACAAATGCAGTCAGGTAAGGCGCCGGGGCCGGACGGGTTCCCGGTGGAATTTTATAAAAAGTATGCGGATCTGGTGGGCCCCCTGTTGGTGCGAGCCTTCAATGAGGCATGGGAGGGGGGGGGGGCTTTGCCCCCGACGATGTCGCGGGCACTGATCTCTCTGATCCTAAAGTGGGATAAGGACCCCTTGCAGTGTGGATCATACAGGCCTATCTCGCTCCTCAATGTTGACGCTAAGTTGCTGCCGAAGATCCTGGCCACCAGGATAGAGGACTGTGTGCCGGGGTGATACACGAGGATCAGACAGGATTTGTCAAGGGACGGCAGCTCAACACGAATGTGCGGAGATTGCTAAATGTTATTATGATGCCGGCAGTGGAGGGGGAGGCGGAGATAGTGGTGGCGCTGGATGCGGAGAAAGCGTTTGATAGAGTTGAGTGGGGGTACCTGTGGGAGGTGCTGGAGCGGTTCGGATTCGGGGAGGGATTCATCAAATGGGTGAGGCTGCTCTACGCGGCTCCGATGGGGAGTGTAGTTACCAATGGAAGGAGATCGGAGTACTTTAGGCTCTACCGTGGGACCAGGCAGGGGTGCCCCCTGTCCCCCTTGCTATTTGCACTGGCGATTGAACCTTTGGCTATGGCGTTGAGGGAGTCAGGGAGATGGAGGGGTATGGTGCGGGGTGGGGAGGAACATCGTGTATCGCTGTATGCGGACGACCTGCTGTTGTATGTGGCGGATCCAGAGGGGGAATGCCGGGGGTGATGGAGCTGTTAGCGGAATTTGGGGGCTTCTCGGGCTATAAGTTAAATTTAGGCAAGAGTGAGGTATTTGTAGTACACCCGGGTGATCAGGAGGAGGGAATTGGGAGACTCCCATTTAAGAAGGCAGTGAAGAGTTTCAGATACCTGGGGGTGCAGGTGGCCAGGAGTTGGGGGACTCTCCATAAGCTTAATTTTACCAGGCTGGTGGAGCAGATGGAGGAGGAATTTAAAAGGTGGGACATGGTGCCGCTATCGTTGACGGGTAGAGTGCAGTCCGTCAAAATGACAGTTCTCCCGAGGTTCTTGTTCCTTTTCAGTGTTTGCCCATCTTTATCCCTAGGGCCTTTTTTAGAAGGGTGACTAGCAGCATCATGAGCTTTGTTTGGGCGCATGGGACCCCGAGGGTGAAGAGGGTCTTCTTGGAGTGGGGTAGAGATGGGGGGGGCTGGCGTTACCCAATCTCTCGGGGTACTACTGGGCAGCCAATGTGTCGATGGTGCGCAAGTGGGTAATGGAGGGGGAGGGGGCAGCATGGAAACAGATGGAGAGGGCGTCCTGTGGAGATACAAGCCTGGGGGCCCTGGTAACGGCGCCGTGGCCGCTCCCTCCTACGAGGTATACCACGAGTTCGGTGGTGGCGGCTACCCTCAAGATTTGGGGGCAGTGGAGGCGACATGGGGGAGAAGTGGGGAGCTCGATGGAGGCTCCGTTAAGGGGGAACCATAGGTTCGTCCCGGGGAACATTGATGGGGGATTTCAGGGTTGGTACAGAGCGGGCATCAGACAGCTGAGGGACCTGTTTATTGATGGGAGGTTTGCGAGCCTGGGGGAGTTGGAGGAGAAATTTGGGCTCCCCCCGGAAAACATGTTCAGGTATCTGCAGGTAAAGGCATTTGCTAGGCGGCAGGTGGAGGGATTCCCTTCGCTTCCCGCGAGGGGGGTGAGCGACAGGGTGCTTTCGGGGGTCTGGGTCGGAGAGGGGAAGATATCTGATATCTACAAGGTTATGCAGGAGGCATCAGTAGAGGAGCTGAAAGCTAAGTGGGAGGGGGAACTGGGGGAACAGATCGAAGACGGGACATGGGCTGATGCCCTGGAGAGGGTTAATTCTTCCTCCTCCTGTCCGTGGCTTAGCCTCATCCAATTCAAGGTGCTGCACCGGGCCCACATGACTGGGACGAGGATGAGTAGGTTTTTTGGGCGTGAAGACAGGTGTGTCAGGTGCTCGGGGAGTCCAGCGAACCATGCCCATATGTTCTGGGCATGCCCGGCACTGGAGGAGTTCTGGAAGGGGGTGGCGAGGACGGTGTCGAGGGTGGTGGGATCCAGGGTCAAGCCAGGATGGGGACTCGCGATTTTTGGGGTTGGGGTGGAGCCGGGAGTGCAGGAGGCGAAAGAGGCCGGTGTGCTGGCCTTTGCGTCCCTAGTAGCCCGGCGAAGGATCTTGCTACAATGGAAGGATGCGAGGCCCCCAAGCGTGGAGACCTGGATCAATGACATGGCGGGTTTCATTAAGCTAGAGAAGATCAAATTCGCCCTGAGAGGGTCGGTACAAGGGTTCTTTAGGCGATGGCAACCTTTTCTCAACTTTCTGGCTCAACGATAGGGTACAGGGACAGTAGCAGCAGCAACGCGGGGGGGGGGGGAGGGGGGAAGGGGGAGGGAAAAGAGGGGGGGCGGCGGACGATGACTATGTTTCTTTATTTAATTTAAATTTATTTTTAAGTTCTTCTGTTGTTCATTGGGGTTGGGGGATGGGATACATGCGTCGATACGGTCTGGGGGTGATAGTTATTATGGGTTATTTTGTTGCATTTCATTGTTTGTCGTTACGTTTTATATTTTCTGTAAAAAAATTCCAATAAAAATTATATTAAAAAAAAAATATCTGAGAGTACCTTTAAGAAATGAATGTTTACTACTGCAGTGATGTCAGAAAGTGGGTGGAGATGGGCTGTCTGTCAGCTTTTTACTTTCATTTTTGAGCAGGTTGCAGGGTGTGTTTGTTTTGTTTTCAGTGTTGGAGCTGAAGCCAGACAAAGCAGGTGCAGTTGATCGCTCTGCCATGAAAAGACTATCTCTTGATCATTTGAAATGAAATGAAAATCGCTTATTGTCACGAGTAGGCTTCAAATGAAGTTACTGTGAAAAGCCCCTAGTCGCCACATTCCGGCGCCTGTTCGGGGAGGCTGTTACGGGAATCGAACCGTGCTGCTGGCTTGCCTTGGTCTGCTTTCAAAGCCAGCGATTAGCCCTGTGCTAAACAGCCCCTGAATTTGGTGAATTCAGAATTATAAATGTTTTCAGTAGTGAATGTAAACCCAATATGCTTCTGGTAAAAGGGGTTTTAATTCGTATGGATGTTAAAAGGGAAGCTTAAAGGATTATTTAGTGTCTTTGGGGGTTGTATTTGAATTAATGGTTGCTAAGACGTTCACTGTATGTTTAAAAAGGTTAACTTGAGTTTATAGAATAAACATTGTTTTGCTTTTAAAAAATATTTTTCCATTTCTGCTGTACCACACCTGTAGAGTGGGCCATGTGCTACCCATACCACAATCTATTAAATGTTGTGGGTCAGGGGAACTCCATGATACACTTTGGGGTTCTCTTAACCCGGGCCCATAACACATTCCACTTGGTCGAAGGCCTTCTCCGCTTCCATAGTGACCACCACCTCTGTCTCACTCCCCTCGGAGGGCATCATGATCACATTCAGGAGCCTTCTAACATTGGCTGTCAGCTGCCTGCCTTTCACAAACCCCGTCTGGTCTTTTCCTATCATCCCCGGAACAGTCCTCTATCCTCGAGGCCAGAATTTTGGTCAACAATTTGGCATCGACATTCAGTAGGGAGATTGGTCTGTATGACCCACATTGCTCTGGGTCCTTTTCCCGCTTCAGGAAATGAATGTGATGTTTGAAGAAGTAACGATGGACAATCTATTGTGAACGTGGCGTGGGTCGCAAGGGGCGGTCATTTTGTAAAAATGGGTCGCCGGAAAAAAAGTTTGAAAAAAACTACTAAATGATCTGTTTGAGCTCCACGCAGAAAAATATACCTCGGAACACGTGACAATAAACAAATCCAATCCAATTTTGTTTTTCTCTCTCCTCGTCACCTTCGAAATACTCGTTCTCTTTTACCTTTTCTTTCACCTCCAATTCCATTCTTTGTCTTTAGTTGTTTATTTTTCCCTTTCTTCCATTCCAGGTCTTTTTATTTTTTTGATATAAATCTAGAATAGCCAATTAATTTTTCCCCATTAAGGGGCAATTTAGCATGGCCAATCCACCTACCCTGCACATGTTTGGGTTGTGGGGCGAGACTGCAGACACGGAGAGAATGTGCAAACTCCACATAGACAGTGACTCAGAGCTGGGATTTGAACCTGGGTCCTCGGTGCCATAGGCAGCAGTGCTAACCACTGTGCTGCCCTGTAGTCACAGTATGGCTAGTCCAGTTCAGTTTCTGATCAAGATGTTGATTGTGGGGATTCAGCGATGGTAATGCCATTGAACGTCAAGGGGAGATGGTTAGATCCTCTCTTGGAGATGGTCATTGCCTGGCACTTGTGTGGCATGAATGTAACTTGCCACTTGTCAGCCCAAGCCTGGATATTGTCCAGGTCTTGCTGCATTTGGACATGGACATCTTCCTTATCTGAGGAAGGAGCTGCGCTCCGAAAGCTCGTGTTTGAAACAAACCTGTTGGACTTCTTACTGTGCTCACCCCAATCCAACACCGGCATCTCCACATCATCATTATCTGAGTCAATCCACAAACATCTCCACTTCTTTCTTTTTAAAAATAAATTTAAGAGTACCCAATTAATTTTTCAATTAAGGGGTAATTTAGCGTGGCCAATCTACCTACCTCACACATCTTTGGGTTGTGGGGGCAAAATCCACGCAAACACAGGGAGAATGTACAAACTCCAACATCCCCACTTCTGACCTTATGATGGAAGGCAGGTCATTGATGAAGCAGCTGAAGATGGTTGGGCCTAGTGTGAAAATCGCTTGTCACAAGTAGGCTTCAATGAAGTTACTGTGAAAAGCCCCTAGTCACCACATTCCGGCACTTGGTACAGGAATTGAACCGTGCTGCCGGCCTGCCTTTAAAGCCAGCTATTTAGCCCTGTGCTAAACCAGCCCCATTGTGTCCCAAATGCCCTTTTCACCACCCTATTAACCTGCCCTTCGGCCTTCAGAGATCTATGGACATTCTTCAGAACATCCCAGTGTCAGGCCATTCATTGAATGCTTCTTTGTTACATTACTTCTTCCAAAGTGTATTCACCTCACTTTTCAGGATTAAATTCCATCTGCCACTTTTCTGCCCACATGTCTGCATCTTCCTGTAACCAAAGACACTCCTCACTGTTAACCACCCGGCTAAGCTTTGTGCCACCCGCTAAATTACTGATCCTACCCATCATTTATATAAATAACAATTAAGGGACCCAGCACACCACTGGACACTAGCTTCGAGTCACTAAAACAGCCTTCTCAAGGGGCAGATGGCTTCTTCCTGCCCCTAGTTCTTATTTTCTGCTGTCACATACAGAAAATAGAAGGAGTCCATTTGGTCCTTTGAGCCTGCTCCGCCATTCATTATGATCATGGCTGATCATCAAGTTCAATCCCGCCTCTCTCCCCCCCCCCCCCCCCCCCCCCAACATCCTTTGATCCCTTTAGCCCCAAGAGCTATATCTAATGCCTTCTTGAAATTACACAGCGTTTTGGCCTCAACTACTTTGTGGTAGTGAATTCCAGATTCACCACACTCTGGGTGAAGAAATTTCTCATCTCAGTCCCAAAAGATTTACCCTTTATCCTCAAACTATGAGCCCTAGTTCTGGACTCCCCCACCATCGTGAACATTCTTTCTGAATCTACCCTCTCCAATCCTGTTAGAATTTTATAAGTTTCTACGAGATCCCCTCACTCTTCTATACCTGGATACCCAAGTAGCGAAAACTCCCTCCCACCACTTCAAATGGCAACTCCCCCAGCCTATCAGTGGAAAACAACAGGAGCCAAAACAGTGGCACAACTGGCTCTGTTGCTCAGCAGGGGAGGGCAAACTGCAGGAGAGTGAGTAATAGGGGACTCTACAGTAAGGGGCACAGGTAGGCACTTCTGTGGAAGTGAGGGACTTCAGGATGGTATGTTGCCTCCCTGGTGCCAGGGTGTCTCTGAATGAACACAGGACATCCTGAAGGGAGAGTGAACAGCCAGAGGTCATAGTATACATAGGTACTAATGACAGGCAGGAAGAGCAACAAGGTCTTGCAGAAAGAGTTCAGGGAGTTGGGCAGTAAGCTAAGAAGCAGGACCTCTCGGGTTGTAATCTCAGGATTACTCCGTTTCTCGTGCCAGTGAGGCTAGAAATACAACAGTGCAGCTTTTCAGATTTCTGGACCATTGGGATCTCTTCCAGGGCAGGTGCAACCTGTACAAGAAGGACGGGTTGCATCTAAACTCAAGGGCGCAATATCCTGGCTGGGAGGTTTGCTAGTGTCACTCAGGAGGATTTAAACTAATATGGTATAGGGGTGGGAACCGAGCGTTAAGGTAAGTGAGCTTGTTGCGTACATTGAAATTGGCCGGTACGATGTTGTGGGTATCACGGGCATGTGGCGACAAGGGCTGTGATCTAAATATCCAAGGATAGGTGCCCTATGGAAAGGACAGGCAGATGGGCAAAGGGGGCAGGGTTGCATTGTTAGTAAGGAATGAAGTTAAATTGATAGCAAGGAGCAATATAGAATGAGAAGGCATAGAATCTGTGGGTAGGAACTTCCGGTTGCGGCTATGACTAGCTAAGCCGCACATTTGGAAGCTCCTGCGACAAAGGTGTTTTTGGGCCAATTGGAGGGCCCCAACGGTGCTGAAAAGACGAATCCCGGTGGGGGAAGGTCCCCGGAGGAGAACTAGACCGATTTTATGGTCGGTACCCGGAGTGGAGCGGCAAGAAAAACGGCAGCAGCTCCCCAAAAAAAGCGGGGGAAGAAAATCAAAATGGCGGCCGGCGGCGTATCGGAGGAGTGGAAGAAATGGGCGGAGGAGCAGCAGGCCGCTCTCCTCCGTTTTTTCACGGAGATGAAAGTGGAGCTCTTAGAGTCCATGAACGCGACGGCCACCAGGTTGGTGGGAGCCCAGGCGATCCAAGAGGCGTCGATTAAAGAGCTGCAGCAGGAGATGACCGCGAGGGAGGAGGAGGCCACAGTCATCGGGGCAAAGGTGGAGGTGCACGAGGCACTCCACATGAAGTGGCAGAGCCGCTTCGAGGAGCTGGACACTCGGATGAGGAGGAAAAATTTGAGGATCCTGGGCCTGGAAGAAGGCCTGGAGGGGTCGGATCTCCCGGGATATGTGGCGGAGATGTTGAGCTCCCTGATGGGGGAAGGGGCCGGTCCGGCGCCCCTGGAATTGGAAGAGGCATACCGGGTCATGGCCAGGAGGCCTAGGGCAAACGAGCCCCCGAGGGGGGTGCTGGTGCGGTTCCAGCGGCTAAGTGATCGAGAGAAAGTCCTGAGGTGGGCAAAAAGGGAGAAAAGCAGCAAGTGGCAGAACTCGACGGTAAGGGTGTACCAGGACTGGAGTGCGGAGGTGGCAAAGCGGCGGGCCCGGTACAACCGGACAAAGGCGGTGCTACACGCGAAAAAGATCAAATTTGGAATGCTGCAGCCGGCGCGCTTGTGGGTCACCTACAAGGACCAACATCATTATTTTGAGTCCCCAGAGGAGGCTTGGACCTTTGTACAAGAGGAAAAGTTGGACACGAACTAAAACCTGGGAGCACCGGCGGTCGTAGCCGCCTGGGGACTCTTGATTGAGCAAGTGGCCCTTTTCTTTTCAGGCCAGGTCGGAACTGGGTAACAGTTTCGTGGATTGTTTGGGGTGTTTTTTCTCGAACGGTTGACTTTTCTGAATATCTTGAAGGTTTCGAGTTGTTGGGTGTTTCTGTATATTTGTACTGTTGAAATCTCTATTGTGGGTCGTTGGCTTCTTATGGGGTGTTTCTTCCCGTTTCCAATTTCCCTTAGTTATTTACCCCTCTTACCCTTTTCCTTTGGGTGCTTGGGGGGGTTTTTTGTTCTTTTCTTCTTTTCGGGTTATGGTTATCTGCGGTTATTTATGCTGTTTGATGGAGGGTGATGGTTGGGCACACTGTTAGTTGATAGCTAGTTAATTATTTTGTTATTTAAGTATGTAGTTAAGTATTTATGTATTTAGTTGCCATTGGGTATTTATATCGTTAAGTTGGGGAGACGGGACGGGGGGGAGCGGGTTGATTATGCGGGTCTTTCTCTGGGGTTTTAAGGGGATCTTTCACGGGCGCAGATGGGGTGAACCGGGAGGAGTCGGAATGGGGCAGGAGCAGCCGGGTCAGCGGAGACCACTGACTCTCGGGAGTACGATGTTGGGTACATCGCGGCTAGGAGGGGTCCTAGCCAGGGGGGGGGGGGGGGGGGGGGGGGGGGGAAGGGGGCTGGGGGGGGGGGGACACCGGGTTGCTGCTGGAAAGACCAGGGACGAGAAGGGGAGAGCCGGGGGGGTGGGGGGGGGCCATCGCTATGGGAAGCGGGTCAGAAAAGGAGGGATGACCCGGGGCGAGCAAGGGACAAGACATGGCTAATCGACAGGGAGTAGGGACGGGTCGTTCTGCGATCCGATTGATCACGTGGAACGTAAGGGGGCTGAATGGGCCGGTCAAAAGATCAAGGGTCTTCTCACACCTGAAGGGACTGAAGGCTGATGTAGCAATGCTGCAGGAGACTCATTTGAGGGTAGCAGATCAGGTCCGCCTGAGAAGGGGGTGGGTGGGACAGGTGTTCCACTCAGGCTTGGATATCAAGAACCGGGGGGTGGCGATTTTGGTGGGAAAGAGGGTGTCGTTTGTGGCGGCAGAGGTGGTGGCAGACAAGGAGGGCAGGTACGTGATGGTGAGGGGTAGGTTGCAGGGAGAGAATGTGGTACTGGTAAACGTGTATGCCCCGAACTGGGACGACGCGGGTTTTATGAGGCGCCTGCTGGGCCTCATCCCGGGACTGGAGGCAGGGGGCCTGATCATGGGAGGGGACTTTAATACGGTGTTAGACCCTGGGCTGGATAGATCGAGTTCCAGGACGAATAGGAGGCCGGCAGCGGCAGAGGTGTTAAGGGGGTTCATGGAGCAGATGGGAGGGGTAGACCCATGGAGATTTGGTAGGCCTAGGGCGAGGGAGTATTCTTTTTTCTCCCATGTCCACAGAGTGTACTCTAGGATCGATTTTTTCGTATTGAACAGGGGGCTGATACCGAGAGTGCAGGACACGGAGTACTCGGCCATTGCGATATCGGACCATGCACCACATTGGGTGGACGTGGACATGGGGGAGGCGCGGGATCAACGCCCGTTGTGGCGCCTGGATGTAGGGCTGTTGGCGGACGAAGAGGTGTGCAGAAGGGTGAGAACGGGCATTGAGAACTATCTGGGTACGAATGACACAGGTGAGGTGCAGGTGGGGACGGTCTGGGAGGCCTTGAAAGCAGTGATTAGAGGAGAGCTGATCTCCATAAGGGCACAGAGAGAGAGGAAGGAGAGGCAGGAAAGGGAGAGGCTGGTGGGGGAGCTCCTAGAAGTAGATAGGAAATATGCGGCGGCACCAGAGGAGGGGCTATTAAGGGAGCGGCGTAGCTTGCAGGCCAGGTTCGACCTACTGACCACTAGGAAGGCGGAAATGCAGTGGAGAAGGGCGCAGGGTGCGGCGTATGAGTACGGGGAAAAGGCGAGCAGGATGCTGGCACACCAGCTTCGTAAGCGAGATGCAGCCAGAGAGATTGGGGGAGTGAGAGAGAGGGGTGGGGACGTAGTGCAGAAGGGGCAAGAGGTGAATAGGGTCTTTAGGGACTTCTATAGGGAATTGTATAGGTCTGAACCGCCGAAGAGGAGAGGGGGAATGAAGAACTTTCTCGACAAATTGGGGTTCCCAAAGGTACAGGAGGAGCTGGTAGAAGGGTTGGGGGCGCCGATAGAGCTGCAGGAGCTAATTAAAGGGATAGGCCAGATGCAGGCGGGAAGGCGCCGGGGCCGGATGGGTTCCCGGTGGAGTTTTACAGGAAATTTGTGGACTTGGTGGGTCCAGTGCTGGTGCGAGCCTTTAATGAGGCGCGCGAGGGGGGGGGGTTCTGCCCCCAACAATGTCGCAGGCCCTGATCTCCTTGATTTTGAAGCGGGACAAGGACCCGGTCCAGTGCGGGTCCTACAGGCCCATCTCCCTCCTGAATGTTGACGCCAAGCTGTTAGCAAAGGTCCTGGCAACCAGGATAGAGGACTGTGTGCCAGGGGTAGTCCATGAAGACCAGACGGGGTTCGTGAAGGGACGCCAACTTAACACAAATGTCCGGAGATTGTTAAATGTGATTATGATGCCAGCAGTGGAAGGGGAGGCGGAGATAGTGGTAGCGTTGGACGCGGAGAAGGCATTTGACAGGGTGGAGTGGGAATACTTGTGGGAGACGTTGGAAAGGTTTGGGTTTGGGGAGGGATTTATCAAGTGGGTAAAACTGCTCTATTCAGCTCCGATGGCAAGTGTGGTAACAAACGGGAGGTCAGAATATTTTGGGCTCCATCGAGGTACTAGGCAGGGATGTCCCCTATCCCCCTTACTCTTTGCATTAGCGATTGAGCTGTTGGCGATGGCACTGAGGGGTTCAGGGGGGTGGAGAGGACTGACAAGGGGAGGGGAGGAACATCGGGTCTCGCTCTATGCGGATGATTTGTTGTTGTATGTGGCAGACCCGGAGGGGGGAATGCCGGAGGTAATGGGGATACTAGCGGAGTTCGGGGACTTTTCGGGGTATAAATTAAATCTGGGGAAAAGTGAGGTCTTTGTAATACACCCGGGAGACCAAGGGGAGGGAATTGGGAGGCTCCCCTTCAAAAGAGCAGTTAAAAGTTTTAGGTATTTGGGGGTGCAGGTGGCAAAGAACTGGGGGACCCTCCACAAGTTGAACTTTTCCAGACTGGTGGAACAGATGGAGGAGGAGTTTAAGAGGTGGGACATGGTGCCGCTGTCGCTGGCAGGGAGGGTGCAGTCAGTTAAAATGACGGTCCTCCCGAGGTTCTTGTTTTTGTTCCAGTGTCTGCCCATCTTCCTCCCCAGGGCCTTTTTCAAGAAGGTAACGAGTAGTATCATGGGGTATGTGTGGGCACATGGCACCCCGAGAGTTAGAAGGGTCTTTTGGAGCGGAGTAGGGATAGTGGAGGGCTGGCGTTACCCAACCTTTCAGGATATTACTGGGCAGCAAATACATCGATGGTACGAAAGTGGATGATGGAAGGGGAGGGGGCAGCCTGGAAGCGCATGGAGAGGGCGTCCTGCGGCAACATAAGCTTAGGGGCACTGGTAACGGCACCATGGCCGCTCCCTCCCACGAGGTATACCACGAGCCCGGTGGTGGCGGCCACCCTCAAGATCTGGGGGCAGTGGAGGCGACACAGGGGGGAAGTGGGAGGTCTGATAGGGGCACCACTAAGAGGGAACCACAGATTTGCGCCGGGAAACACAGGAGGGGGATTCCAGAGCTGGCAGAGGGCGGGTATTAGACAACTGAGGGACTTGTTTATAGAGGGGAGGTTTGCGAGCCTGGGAGAGCTGGAGGAGAAATTTGGGCTCCCCCCGGGGAACACGTTCAGGTACCTCCAAGTGAAGGCATTTGCCAGACGACAGGTAGAGGGGTTCCCCGCGCTCCCCGACAGGGGGGGTGAGTGATAGGGTGCTATCAGGGGTCTGGGTCGGGAAGATCTCGGACATCTATAAGATTATGCAGGAGGTGGAGGAGGTACCAGTAGTGGAGCTGAAAGATAAGTGGGAGTTAGAGCTGGGGGAACAGATAGAGGACGGGACATGGGCAGACGCCCTGGAGAGGGTCAACTCGTCGTCGTCATGTGCGAGACTAAGTCTCATTCAATTTAAGGTACTGCATAGAGCCCACATGACGGGGACAAGGATGAGTCGGTTTTTCGGGGGGGAAGACAGGTGTATTAGATGTTCGGGAAGCCCTGCGAATCATGCACATGTTTTGGGCATGTCCGGCACTGGAGGAGTTCTGGAAGGGGGTGGCAGGGACGGTGTCGAGAGTGGTGGGGTCCAGGGTCAAGCCAGGATGGGGACTTGCGATCTTCGGGGTTGGGGTGGAACCGGGGGTACAGGAGGAGAGGGAGGCTGGAATATTAGCCTTTGCGTCCTTGGTGGCTCGGAGGAGGATCTTGATTCAGTGGAGGGACGAAAGGCCTCCAAGTGTTAACACCTGGTTAAATGACACGGCAAACTTCATCCAATTGGAAAGGGTCAAATTCGCCCTGAGAGGGTCGGTGCAGGGGTTTTTCAGGCGATGGCAACCCTTCCTGGACCTCTTGGATCAGAGATAGAAACTGAGGTCGTGACAGCAGCAACACGGGAGGGGAGGGGAGGGCGGGAGGGGGGACAAAGACGAAGGAAGTACGGTAGCGGTGGTGGCACGGGCAAGGCCTGCCCGAGGACGCTGCTAGAAATTATAAGTTGGTCTGACTGTCGGTTCGCCGGCGGGGGGGGGGGACTTTTTTCTTTTTTTTTGTTGTTAAGTAGGGGGGTTTGACTTTGTTTTGTTATAATTTAAATGTAAATGTAGGGGGGGGTTAAAATGTTTGTATTTTGAAAAATTTCTTCAATAAAAATTATTTAAAAGAAAAGAATCTGTGGGTAGAGTTGAAATGAAAATCGCTTGTCACAAGTAGGCTTCAATCAAGTTACTGTGAAAAGCCCCTCATCACCAGTGCCTGTTCGGGGAGGCTGGTACAGGAATTGAACCGTGTTGCTGGCCTGCCTCGGTTTGCTTTCAAAGCCAGCGATTTAGCCCAGTGTGTTAAACCAGCCCCATGACAGTTGGGGTATCGCAAAGATAAAGACCCTGACGAGAGTTATGTACAGGCCCCCTAGCAGTAGTCAGGATGTGGGGCAGAAAATAAATCAGGAGATAGAGAAAGCATGCAAAAAAAGGCAAGATCACAATAATCATGAGCGACTTCAATATGCACGTGGACTGGGAAAATCAGGTTGGTAGTGGATCCCAAGAAAATGAATCTGGAATGTTTTTTTTTTAAAGAACAGTACAGCACAGAACAGGCCCTTCGGCCCTCGATGTTGTGCCGAGCAATGATCACCCTACTTAAACCCACGTAACCCAACAATCCCCCCATTAACCTTACACTACGGGCAATTTAGCATGGCCAATCCACCTAACTCGCACATCTTTGGACTGTGGGAGGAAACCGGAGCACCCGGAGGAAACCCACGCACACACGGGGAGGACGTGCAGACTCCGCACAGACAGTGACCCAGCCGGGAATCGAACCTGGGACCCTGGAGCTGTGAAGCATTGATGCTAACCACCATGCTACCGTGAGGCCCCCAAAGGATTAAATCTCCCCGTCGGGGAATTGAACCCCGGTCTCCCGCGTGACAGGCGGGGATACTGACCACTATACTAACGAGGAACAGACATTTTTAAGAGATGTTTTTTGGAGCAGCTTGTGGTAGAGCCCACTAGCGAAGAGGCAATTCTGGATTTGGTGATGTGTAATGAGACAGACTCGATTAGGGATCTTAAGGTGAAGGAACCCTTAGGGAGCAGTCACCATAATATGATAAAATTTACCTTACAGTTTGAGGGAGAGAAGCTGCAATCAGATGTAACAGTATTACAATTAAATAAGGGTAACTACAAAGACATGAGGGAGGAGCTGGCCAGAGTTGATTGGAAAAGGAGCCCAGCAGGGAAGACAGTGGTGGAACAACACCACAATGGCAGGAGTTTTTCAGGGTTACTCGGGAGGCAGAGCAGAAATTCATCCCAAGGAGGAGGAAACATGTTAAGGGCAGGGCAAGGCACCTATGGTTGACAAGGGAAGTGAAGGACAGCATAAAAGCAAAAGAACAAGCATACAGAGTGGCAAGGATTAATGGGAAGCCAGAGAATTGGGCATCATTTAAAAGCAAGCAGAGGACAACAAAAAAGCAATAAGGGGGGGGGGGGGAGAATAAGGAGCTGGTTTAGCACAGGGCTAAAGAGCTGCCTTTTAAAGCAGACCAAGACAGGCCAGCAGCACAGTTCAACTTCTGTACCAGCCTTCCCAAACAGGTGTCGGAATATGGCGACCAGGGATTTTTCACAGCAACTTCATTTGAAGCCGACTTGTGACAATAAGCCAGTTTCATTTCAGATGAAATGAGTGCAAGCTAGCGAGTAATATAAAAGAAGATAGGAAGTTTCTTTCAATATATAAAAGGCAAGACAGAGGCAAAAATAGACATGGGATCACTGGAAAATGTAGCTGGAGAAGTAATAATAGAAACAAAGAAATGGCAGACGAACTGAATAGTTACTTTGCATCAGTCTTCACAGTGGAAGACACCAGTGGGATGCCAGAGCTCCAGGAGGTGCGTGCAGTGACCATCACACTAAGGAGAAGGTTCTGGGGAAACTGAAAAGTCTGAAGCTGGATAAATCACCTGGACCGGATGGACTACACCCCAGGGTTCTAAAAGAGATAGCCGAGGAAATTGTGGAGGCATTGGTGATGATCTTTCGGGAATCATTGGAGGAAGGAAGGGTCCCAGAGGACTGGAAGGTGGTTAATGTACCACCACTAAGGAGGGAGGCACAAGAAGGTAAATTATAGGCTGGTCAGCCTGACTTCGGTCATCTGTAAGATTTTAGAGTCTGCCGTTAAAGGAGTTCATGAAGCACTTGGAAGTGCATGGTAAAATAGGACAGAGTCAGCACGGCTTTGTCACGAGGTCATGTCTGAAAAATCTGTTCAGAGTTCTTTGAGGAGATAACAAGGAAATTAGATAAAGGAGAACCAGTGGACGTGATTTACTTTGGTTTCCAGAAGACCTTTGACAAGTTGCCGTGTAGGAGACTGTTAAATAGAGCCCATTGTAGGGGAAGATCCTGGCATGGATAGAGGATTGGCTGACTGGCATAAGGCAGAGAGAGGGGACAAAGATGTGTCGAGGGACAGGTAGTAGAAGGACTTGGACAAGCTTGGAGAGTGGGCAATGAAGTGGCAAAGTGAGGTTGTGCATTTTGAAAGGAGGAATTTAGGCATAGATCATTTTCTAAATGTGGAAATTCTTAGGAAATCAGAAGCACATTCTGATCTTGGTTACTAGCCCTAACTGCAGATAAACAAATGTGTGCGGACAGGAATATCCCAACCGGTGGCCGCTGTGGACAGGAATATCGCAGCCGGTGGCTGTCGGGGACGGGAATATCCCAGATATATTGCAGCAGGGGCGGTCGTGGGAGAAACCCTGGAGTGGTTTGTTTAATTCCATGTATTTGGAGTGGGAATAATGAGGAATTGACCCCAGCATAATAAACCACACCCTCAGTTGCACCAGTAGCGTCGGATTTTATTTTGCAGCAGAGCTGCAAAAGTATAAATGACATGCGTTTGAAAATAATAAAAAAAGGACAGTAACATCTGATAACGACTGTAGTGCAAGACTCCGCCCCCTAAAGAGAGCAGGTCCAATCCACATTGATCTGATCAGACTAGTCAGACAATCATTACTTTACACACTGCACAACAGATCCTTTCAAAAGTCCAAATTAAATACAGCAGTCCAATTGAATACACCAAGGAAGAATACAGAAAGGAAGAGAGCAGCTTTAGTCGACTTCCTCCATGCGGGATGCATCCTCATCTCCCTCCAGAGGTGGGATCTCTTCAACAGGTTGTGGAGTGGTCTCTTCCACAGGCACCTCATCATCATCAATACCTTTCAAACAGAACAACAATTTAACACCACTGTAAAATTCTCAGTATTAGTACAAGTCACCAATGCACACAATCACACTGCTACATGTGGAACACGATCTAATCCACATAATGTTTTAACTGCAATTCATTTTGGAATGACAAAGAGGGCCCATGGCCTTCTATAACACAGGAGTTGGCCCTGTTCAGCCCGCCGCACCGTTCGATATGATGGCCGATTGGAGACCCGAAATGCCCCCACATAACACCCGACTCAAGTTGTCTATCAAAAACCTTTAATTTTAATCTTTATTATTGTCACAATTAAGCTGACATTAACACTGCAATGAAGTTACTGTGAAAATTCCCTAGTTGCCACATTCCGGCGCCTGTTCAGGTAGAGAGGGAGAATTCAGAATGTCCAATTCACCTAACATCACGTCTTTCGGGACTTGTGGGAGAACACCGGAGGAAACCCACGCAGACACGGGGAGAACATGCAGACGCCATACAGTGACCCAGGAATCAAACCTGGGACCCTGGCGCTGTGAAGCAACAGTGCTAACCATGGTGCCACCCCACAGTAGCATGACCCAGTCACCCATCCCACATACTAACCACTCATCTCTTCAATTCCATCTCAACAGTGCCCCCTGGTCTCTCCCACAAGTGGAAACTTGCTCTCTGTATTTAAGTCCCCATAGCATTTTGTATGTTTAAGGCCCCTCAGGATTTTGTATGTTTCAATAAAAGCACCTTTCATTCTAAACTCCAATAGGTACAAACCCAACATGTTCAACCTCAACACAGGAATGATCCAGTGAACCTTCTCTGAACCATTTCTAACAAATAAAGGAGACCAGATGTGGTTTTACCAGTGTCCTGTACAGCTGTGGCAACATGTCCCTTTTATATCTCATTGCTCATACAGTAAACACCAACATTCCATTTGCCTTCCTGAACACTGCAGACCAGCTTTGTGATTCATGTGCCAGGACACCCAGATCCCTCTGTACCACAGTATTCTGCAATCTCTCCCCATTTCAATAATATGCTGCTCGTCTATTCTTCCTGTCAGAGTGGACAATTCACATTTACCCATGTTCTTATACTCCACCTGCCAATTTTTTGCCCACTTGTCTATACCTGTTGCAGACTCAGCAAATTTATCAGATATTTTACGCACTATATTATAAAGAGCAGCAGTAACCTGCTTCTTTGCTCAGTAACCACTTACCCAGACCCAGCTTGATCATTCTGTAGATACGGTTAGAGTGTGTCTGTGGATCATCCAATGAAAACCCAGAGGACAACAGCGCAGTCTCAAAGAGCAGGATCACAAGGTCTTTAACAGCTTTGTCATTCTTGTCTACTTCAGCTTTCTGCCTCAGAGTGTCCACGATTGGGTGGTCAGGGTTGATCTCCAGGTGTTTCTTGGCCATCATATAACCCATGGTTGAATTGTCCCTCAGGGCTTGAGCCTTCATGATCCTCTCCATGTTAGCAGTCCAGCCATAGGTACTGGTCACAATGCAGCATGGGGAGGAGACAAGCCGGTTCGAAACAGTCACCTGAAACAGATTCCAATGTGTTAAAGCCACTCGTTTCTCCATTTAGTCGCTGCTTCAGATGGGACTTGTCCATTAGTAACAGCACATTTCATCCCAATGTGCCAGAGGTGCCCCTCCCTCTTTGCTGCGGTACAATGTACTGCTAACATCCACCACAGGTACCTCACCCAAATGGTCCCTTGTCCAGGTAATAATGTTAATGGTTGACTGCGGACACTTTAGCAGCAGGGGTTACAAGGGAACAAATCCTAGACTCAGCTCCCCTCCCTGGAGACGGCGTGTTTAACATCAGTTAGTATGGATCTGGAAGAACCTGGATTTGATTCCAAACACAGTCATTTCTCAGAGGTTCATTCTCTTATTTCCCCATTGTTTTTGTTTATTGATCAATGAATGCTTAATGGACATGAGTCAAACAGCATAGAGAATGAGGAATTCAGAAAGTTACAACATAGTAAATGGCACTGGGTTTTGGAATAGACACCTTTTCTGGCTTCCAAGAGATGGGGCAGGATTCTGTTTAATTGGTTCGCTGGTGGTCAATGAATTGGCCAAAAGGCCGTATTCTGCCCTGTAACAGGTGGTGATGCGTCCTACTTGAGCAGAATGGTTTTCAGGAGCTCAGTTTGAATCCTGGACATTTGGAAAGAACCTGCTCTCTCTGTTGAAAGGCTGTGAGGTGATTTGTTTCTGAACCTACAGAGAACCTGAATGGATGAATCTGCAGTGAAACAATTACAGGCTGCAGACCTGGATCAGGAAGGTCTGCTTACAGACAGCCATCTGAAACAAAGACCCTTTTGGGAAGCCAAGGCCCAAACACTTGTGTTGAGACTCTTGGTCAAGGGAGCTGGAATTGACTGCACCCTAGTCCAGGTGTCATAACAAAAGATAATCCGAACATTACATGGCACAGGATAAGGTTCAAGACAATGATCTCTAAATGCTGCTGCTGTGAATTAACTCTCTCCAATTTACCTTCTCCACCTTCTTGTCCAGAATCTCTTTCATGAGCTTGCACAGGTTATCATACTTGGCTCGGTCTTCTTCACGCTTTTTCTTCTCCTCATCGTCCTCAGGCAGCTCAAGGCCCTCCTTTGTGACAGAGACAAGCTGCTTACCATCAAACTCCTTCAGCTGCTGCACACAATATTCATCGATGGGCTCAGTCATGTATACCACCTCAAAGCCCCGCTTCCTGACGCACTCCACAAAGGCAGAGTTAGCTACTTGATCTTTGCTTTCACCTGAAAAAGGAACGGCATATGTTTATCTCCATCAGTGAAATCAGGAACTGGACTGTAAGCTGTCACGGCTGTAACCACTGGCTGGGCTGGTCCCTGCATGTATGCCCAACTTATCCTTATCAGAGGTAGCCAGTTCCTTTTTAAAAAAATATTCATAGAATATGGACATCACTGGCAAGGCCAGCATTTGTCGCCAATTCCCCAATCACCCTTGATCGGAGTTGCTCGAGACCAGTCAAGTATCAACTACACTGTAGTGTGCCTGGTGCCACACATATCCCAGAGCAGGTAAGGGTGGCAGGTCTCCTTCCAGAGGATATTAGTTGTTATTTGGCTGCTGGACACAGTCTTTAAATGGCATTCTGCAGGTCAGAGTACACATTTCTCCCCTCTTTCAATACATTTGGTGATCAAAACAAAATGCTTTCCCAGTACAACACAGACAACTGAGCTGGTTAGATTTTGCCGGCCAGAATATCATGATCTCGAATTAGTCAGGCCATACTGACATTTATACGAGTACATGCTTGATAATTAGTAATGAGTCCACCCACAGAGCACCACAGGTGTCCCCATTCAAAAAGAGAATTGGCTATTAATAGCAGTACTCCAAAGCAAGACAGCCTTCCATGAGCTACCACAGCTAGTCTGGGAATTGAACTCTATCCTATTAAACCAATATTCCCAGCATGTGTTGAGAAGTTGAGAGCAGAGCTGATGGCAATGCACTTGTTTACACAAAAAAATAAACTTGGAGCTATGAGATTAGTAAAAAAAAAACAAGTCAAGAGACACCCATATCTGTAACAAAGCAGATCTTAAAGGCTCTGCTTTAATTAAGTGGGAATATTTTGGGTTTAGAATGTGCCAGATGAACAGTTGAGACTTGCTAGCATCAGGTTTAGGCTGCATGTTGGTAACTTGTTGAAATAATCTTTTTTAAAAGGATACACAACACCTGGACAGGCTCCAACTTCATGGTTTTAACAAAGAACTCGACATAGCAAAAATTAATGTTTACAGCAGTGAGCGACAATGAAACATTTTGTAAGAGAAAGGTTCAAGAATAGCTGACATCAGCACCTTCTGTTAATGGTATAAGGACAAGTAACTTGGGATAGTCTAGAAAAACAACAGTGTCAAACTCACTGCTCACAGGCAATTGTGTTATTTTTTAAACCACATCTTGGACACGTTGTCAAGTACCTTGTAGCAGAACAATGTATTGCCCAAGTTTGTTGTCCGGGAAATTCAATGCTTTCATATTAACAGAGTTGAGCTTATTCAAGATTTTTTCCAAGTTTTACAAAGG
This sequence comes from Scyliorhinus canicula, assembly GCF_902713615.1. Taxonomy (NCBI): domain Eukaryota; kingdom Metazoa; phylum Chordata; class Chondrichthyes; order Carcharhiniformes; family Scyliorhinidae; genus Scyliorhinus; species Scyliorhinus canicula. The sequence continues at coordinate 3,451,977 of NC_052151.1, read as the reverse complement.
GTCCGATTATGAAGAGATTATGGATTCTTTGAAATTTATACAGAATGATTTAATAGAGGGATTTTAGGATGGACAGTGAAACTTTCCTCAGCAACAGGAGAAATCTAAAACAATCAGAGCCAAGCCATTCAGGAGAGTAAAGTTAGGAAAGACTTCTTCACACACGGGGTAGACCTTCACTTACAAAAACTAACAGCCCAATTTTAAATCAGAGAGCAATATATTTTTCCTAGACAAGATGTTCAAGAATATGGAGCAACCATGATCTTACTGCATCGGAGAAGTCAGTCTCAAGAGGGTAAATGGCCTACTGTTCATATCATTCACTGCATTACAAAGCAAGCAGAGGTAGTGTGGTGCTGCTCATCAGACCCACACTCACCCCTAATCAGCAAACCCAGACATTTGTCACTGGACCACAACTCACCAGTTATATAGTAGATGCATTTCTGGTTTTCCTTCATTCGGGAGACATAGTCTGACAATGGGGTGAGCTCGTCTCCACACTGTGAGGTGTGGTAACGCAGCATTTCAGACAGCTTCTTGCGATTCTGGGAGTCCTCATGTATACCCAGCTAGGAGTTAAAGAAAGGATAACAGTTATTACACTATCTTACAGAATTACAAGTTCAGAATTTAAAAAACTTTGTCTAAATGGTGAGATCGCAGAGCTCTGAGGTAGAGGGATCTGGGTGTATGAACAAACAGATACAGCAAGTCATTAGGAAAGCTTAGACTGCCATTAAGACAAATTAGATTTTTCTTCTTCAAGGGCCCTTGCTGTGTGTGGTTTATATAAATGATTGCCATAAATTTGCAGGGTTGATTCGCAGGTGATATGAAAATTGGTGGAGTGGTAAATAGTGAGGATTGCCTTCGATTACAGGATACAGACTGGCTGGTCAGATGGGCTGATCAGTGGCAAATGGAATTCAATCAGGATAAGTGAGAGTTGATGTACTTGGGCAGGACGGACAAGGCAAGAGAATACATGATAAACGGCAGGACCCTGGGAAGCACCGAAGATCAGAGGGATCTTGATGTGCATGTACATTGGTCCCTGAAGGTAACAGGGCAGGTGGATACAGTGGTTCAGAAAGTATATGGCCTTTATTAGCTGAGGAGTCCGAGAGCAGGGAGATTATGTGGGAACTGCACAAAATGTTGGTTAGGCCACAGCAGTATTGTGCCCAGTTCTGGAATTCACATTAGAGGGATGTGATAGCACTGGAAAGGGTGCAGAGGAGATTCACCAGAATGTTGCTTGGGCTGGAAAGTTTTAGTTATGATGGGAGATTGGATAGACTGGGATTGTTTTCCTTGGTGCAGAGTAGACGGGCCTGGGGTTGGGGGGGGGGGGGGGGGGGGGGGGGGGGAGGGGGGGGGGGGGGGGGGGGGGGGGGGGGGGGGGGGGGGGGAGAAAGAGAGAGAGAGTTGAGAGTGAGTGAGAGAGAGAGAGAGAGTGTGTGAGAGATTGTGAGAGAGAGAGAGAGAGAGAGAGAGAGAGAGAGAGAGAGTGTAAGAGAGAGAGAAAGAGAGGAGAAAAAGAGAGAGAGAGCACATGAAGAAATAAAATTACAGCACAGGCACAGTTCCTTCGGCCTTCTAAGCCTGCACCAACCATGCTGCCCGTCTAACCCAAAACCTTCTACACTTCCAGGGTCTATTTCCATCCTGTTCATGTTTTTGTTAAGACGCCCCATAAACATCACCATTGTACCTGCTTCCACTACCTCCTCCTTCCCTTGTATATCTCCTCTAAACTTTGCCCCTCGCACCATAAACGCATGTTTCCTAGTAATTGACTCTTCCACCCTGGGGAAAAAACATCTGACTATTCCCCTCAATTTTGTCGATTCATATCAGGTCACCCCCCCCCCCCCCCCCCCCCCCAACATCCGTCACTCCATTGCTAACAAACCAAGTTTATTCAATCACTCCTTACAGCTAATGCCCTCCATGCCAGGCAACATCCTGGTAAACCACTTCTGTACCCTCTCCAAAGCATCCACATCATTCTGGTAGTGTGGCGACAAGAATTGAACACAATATGGCCTAACTAAGGTTCCATAAAGCTGCGATATGCCTTCTTGACTACCGTCTCCATTGCATGGCCACTTTGTGATTAGTGGACCTGTACACCCAGATCCCTCTGCCTATCAATACTCTTCAGGGTCTGCCATTTACTGTATATTTTCCACCCGAGATGTATGAAATTATGATGGATATACACAAGAGTGGACAAGAAGCTTTTCCCCTTGGAGGGATCAATGACCCCGGTGGGGGGGGGGGGGGGGATTGTTTTATCCAGAGAGTGGTGAGAGTCTGTACATTACATTTAAGAAGTACTTAGATGAGCATTTTCAATGCCAAGGCATACAAGGCTATGGGAGGTGCTCGTTTGTGACTGGCACAGACACAATGGGCCAAAGGGCCTTTTCTGTGCTGCAGGTGTACAACTGAATATGAAGTCTTTAGAATTCCCTTCCTCAGAGGGTAGTAGAAGTTTTAAATAGTTTGAAAACAAGAGTAGACAGATTCTTGATTAAATAGAAGACAGGGGGAGGCAGTTTGGCCCTTCGAGCCTGCTCCACCATTTCATAGAATTTACAGTGCAGAAGGAGGCCATTTGGCCCATCGAGTCTGCACCGGCTCTTGGAAAGAGCACCCTACCGAAGGTCAACACCTTCCCCTATCCCAATAACCCCAATAAGGGCAATTTTGGACACTAAGGGCAATTTATCATGGCCAATCCACCTAACCTGCACATATTTTACCACGATCAGGGCTGATCATCCAACTCAATAGTCTAATCCTGCGTTCTCCCCATGACCTTTGATCCCATTCACCCCAAGTGCTATATTAACAAGGAAGTGAAAGATTATTGGGGGTAGGTAGGAATGGCTGATTAAATTGTATGACGGAGCAGACCTGGGGGGTTGACCTACTGCCACCGTACGTGTGCAGAGAGAGAACGATTCGAGTTGCACATTTAATGGGTCAATCTACACCCTCTATACTGTAGGCCCTTCAGCAATTCAATAAATAGTGATTCGACATTTGTGCCAGGACAATGGAGGTGAAATTCCCAGGAAGGAAACTGCATTCACCAAGTAGAGAGCCCCCCTGCTTTTTGCCCTTCATACAAGCAGCAGGCCAATACGAAGTGGGAGCTTCTTCCTCCTTTTGCCCGTACCTTCAGGTTCTTTGAGAACTGCTCATAGAATTTCTTGTAGTTTTCCTTGTCCTCTGCCAGCTCAGAGAACAGCTCCATGCACTTCTTGACAATGTTCTTGCGAATGACCTTCAGGATTTTGCTCTGTTGCAGCATTTCTCGGGAAATATTCAAGGGCAGGTCCTCAGAGTCCACCACACCACGAACAAAGTCTGGGTTAAGACAATCAGTCACATCAGACATGAACCAAAATGGTCTTAATGACAAAAGTCCAAGAGAGCCAGATATCTGGGCTTACACCACTGAAATAACACACACTGCACTTTAGACTTCCAAGTTTAGTGGAAGCCAGACTATAGAATTCTACACATACAAAGAATCTGAAAGAATACCAGTCAATCACTCTCCTTTCACACACACACTGGGCCGAATGAGCTTTCACAAATGATCAATAGTACTACATGCACAAGCTGAATAAATTTGTTTGGACTACAGCCAGAGCACCCTGAAAGCAGCTGTTACTGGGATGACCAGATTGGCAGACATGAACGACCACATCTGCAGCACTGTAACTCAGAACATGCGGTGCACAAGTTCTAGGCTAACTAAAGGAAGCCACAAGAGCCAATAAAAACAAAGACAATAAGAGATTTGTGGAGAAATAATTTCTGAACAGGAATCCCTGAAACTGGAAGTCAATACCCAGTAGCCTACACCAAACAGTAGTACCATACGAGGGGAACATTCCCCACCACTTGTACCCAAATCAGAAAGGCCACACAACACATTTATTAAAAGACTCAGATACTCTGGGTCAGCTCCTCAGATGTCCATGGCCCAAAACACACTTATTAAAATACTCACTCAGATACTCTGGGATCAGCTCCTCACAACTGTCCATGATGAATACTCGGCGCACATAAAGCTTGATGTTGTTCTTCTTCTTCTTGTTTTCAAAGAGGTCAAAGGGAGCCCTCCTGGGAATGAACAGGAGGGCACGGAATTCCAGCTGGCCCTCAACAGAGAAATGCTGTGAGGGGAAAGCCACAAATTATTCTCACTGAGCTAACCAACCTCTGCTCTTTATTTCATGACAAATATCTGGCGACAAGGTCAGGTACAGAGAACGTTCAGGATGGTCTTTGGGATGGATTTTGAATTGCCTGAAATGATGATGACTGAAGATTTCAAGTCCCATAGTCAAGTTGAATCATAGAATTTACAGTGCAGGAGGCCATTCAGCCCCTAGAGTCTGCACCCATCCTGGGAAAGAGCACCCTACTTAAGCCCGCACCTCCACCCTATCCTCATTACCCAGTAACCCCACCTAACCTTTTTGGACACTATGGGACAATTTATCATGGCCAATCCACCTAACCTGCACATCTTTGGACAGGAGGAGGAAACCGGAGCACCCAGAGGAAACCCACACAGACTCACGGGGAGACAATGCAGACTCCAGTCACCCGAGGCCGGAATTGAACCCGAGTCCGTGGAGCTGAGGTAGCAGTACTAACCAATGTGCCACCCCAGCGTCAGACGCAAGTTATTCAGCCCATCGAGCCTGCAATTAGATCATGACCGATCACCCATCTCCGCTCCACTTCCCTGCATGGTCTCCGTATCACTGAATGTCACTGGTTCCAGGAATCGATCAATTTCAGTCTTGAACATGCTCAATGATGGGGTAGAGAATTCCAAAGCTTCACTACACTCTGCCTCATCCCAGTCCCCCTTATCCTGAAGCTATGCTCCTGGTTTTAGATCACCGGTCACCATCACACACTGAACATTTGCTAAGTTTCAATGAGGCTCCCCTCATTTTTCAAAACACAGACCCAGAGTCAATCTCTCCTAAAACCCAATCTGGTGAACCTCTGTTACACACACTCTAAGGCATCTATATCCTTTCTTCGAGATAAGGGGACGAAAACCAAACACATTACTCCCAGTGGGGTCTTACCAAGGCTCTCTACAAACTGTAGCAAGGCATCTTTACTTCTGTACTCTGATGGGAAAGGATTATGTCAATTAACAAATAAGTCACCAGGGAGCTGTGTTTCTGCCAGTGTCAACCAACAATTCTCCATTAGTGTCGCAAGTAGACTTGCATTAATGCTGCAATGAAGTTACTGTGAAAAGCCCCTAGTCCCCGCAGTCCGACGCCTGTTCGGGCACACGGAGGGAGAAAGCCCACGCAGATACAGGGAGAACGTGTAGGCTCCGCAGCGACCCATGCCGGGAAGCAGCATGGGGTTAGCATTGATCAGAAGCTGAACGGGACTAGCCACATTAATACTGTGGCTACCTGGGAAGGTCAAAGGCTAGAAATCCTGTGGTGACTAACCCACCTCCTGTCCCCCATCTCCAAGGCACAAGTTAGGAGTGTAATGAAATACTCTCCACTTGCCTGGATGAGTGCAGCCCCAAACTCAAGCGCGACACCATCCAGGACAAAGCAGCCCACTTGATTGGATCTCACCCACAAAAATTACATGGGAGGACACTAAAAACAGTTTTGTTAGGCCAGTTGGCAGTCCCCAATTAGAGTGTTATTAGGTTCTATTCCACAATATACATGGCATATTAAAGATGTTACAGTGCACTCAAAATCAGGTTAAACCTGCCTTCACAGCAAGATGGTCCTCCCAATCATTAGTGAGGCTCTTGTAGAACTCGCCATACTCCTCCTGCGTGATGTCATCAGGATTGCGAGTCCAAATGGGTTTGGTTTTGTTCAGCTCCTCTTGGTCAATATATTTCTCTTTGATCTTCTTGGTCTTTTTCTTGTCCTTCTTTTCACCATCTTCTTCCTCATCAGAACCTACATCTTCAATCTTGGGCTTCTCTCCTTCATCCATATCCGCACCATCCTCTTTCTCCGGCTTTTCCTCGGTTTCAGCCTCATCATCACTGATCTCCTTTTCCCGTTCCTTCTCAACCTGAAGAAAACAAGTCACAACATCAGTAAACATCCCACCACCGCTTCTTCCAAAATCTACAAGCAGCAGGCACTTAAAATTGATAGTTAGCCCAAAGTGAAGAACTGTCCCTTTTCAGTGAGATGGTGGATAATGAAAATCACACCATGACGTAACAGACAATGGCAATGACATTTCCACACATCATGCTCTAATTTTACAAGAACAAATGGGAGAAGAAAACATGAGAACAATTAAAGCACGGAGCACATGGCATGATAAACACAGCAGTCTAACAAGGGCAAGCAAGAGCTAACTGGGATGCAGCCTGGAGTGCAATCATCACTGGAATTGGGCTGCGGAAAAGGATTGAAGCAGGACCCATGTCGCTCAGAAATAATCTAGATTAGCTACTTTTCAGGGCCCACACACGAGTTTATGCGATATGCAATGTGAAATGATCTGATCAGACAAGCAATTATCTAATAGGCCATCTTTGATGGGCCCAATTTCAGCATCAAGCTAGCAGTGAGCAAATGACTCAGGCCCTATTTACAAGTTTGCTGATATGGTCAATCTTATAGTGATCAGAACTGTAAGAATCCCAGTGTGTGTATTGACCAGTGAAGATACACTTGTGGTAGACCTGGTTAGAGAACCCCCAGCAGATTCCTCAATTAATACATCAAGGAAAGGGAGCTTATTTGACTGTTCCAATTTCAAAAGGTGAATTTGAGCACAGGGAGTCCATTAAGATAAATAAGGACATTCTTACATGTTGCTACAGATTTAAATATAACAAACGTATCATCCATATGTCAGAAATACGGAAGGGGAAAGACATTGGGTATTATTCCATCAAACCTAACAAAGGAGCTTGCAAGAGCAAACCCAACAAAGGAGCCAAGTAAGAATTGCGTGGCAACACTCATCTATTTGAGCATACATGGTGTTAATACTGAACTCAACATTGTCCAGTCTACAAGTCCAATGAACACGGATTCAGGTAATGGCGAGTGGTCCAGATCACCACGGTATAATGTTGCAGTTCAAATATTTATGGCTCCTTATTGGTGAATACGTAGTAATGCCTTTTTTAAGCGCTCTGTAAGTCACCTTGAGAAATACTCAGCACAAGACTGAATCTTCTTTCACGCTAATCCACAATTTCAGTTTTCTGGTACAACCACCAGAGCTGGAAAAGCCACCCGACAAAATAAATAGAGATTTCCACAGTATTGACACACATGCTAAGGACCGGACTACAATGTGAACAGAGTTAGGAGGGGGTGGATTTAAACAATACAAGGCTCTAAAGGGTAAGTCAACATCTTAGTACTTACAAAGAGTGTAATAGGATAACCAATGAACTGAGAGTGTTTCTTCACAACCTCTTTGATCCTCTTCTCCTCTAGATACTCAGCCTGATCTTCTTTCAGGTGCAGGACCACCTTTGTACCACGGATGACTGCATCAGCAGAGTCTTCCCCATCACCCTTTCCTAAAAGACAAAACATAAAAGGATCAAAAATTGAAGAGAAAGCTGTTCTTGGAACAAGCATCTCAAGATTAACAAAGCAGTATTGAAAGGAACAGAAGGCAGCCATGCAACTGATGCTACCAACAATGGCAGCACTCAGATGTCAGAGTCATCAGCAATGGAAATCCTGCCTGGATTCCTCACCCCTAACCTATGGGCACAGATCCTTACTGCCAAGATCAGCCAACGCAGCACTCAACACCTTCAGTATTGCACTAAATAGTTCTTCCTTTCTGCAGTGACTGGTTGGATTGCTACCACATCTTTATATACTATGATGAGATTGCCAGCTTTAGTTTCTGCCAAACAGTCATGTGTTTAAAAAGCAGTTCCGCGATGGCGTGTATTTTCCAGACTGGCCGAAGCATTAGTACAGTAGTCCCCCGTTATACCGCGCTCCGCAATATATGGCGGGGGGGGGGGGCTTATGGACCCCACCTGTCAGCTTCCCTCTCCGGATCAAAGTGAGCCGGCCGCTGAAATTGACACTGCCGGCTGATGGAGGGAGATTCAGTGAGAGAGGAGCAGCGTTCCTGGTAAGTTTCTGTGGGTTTCCTAATATGAACTAAGGGAACTAGGTGGTGGGTTATGAAGATTCTATTCATATAGTTTCAAGGACCAGGAGAAATTGATGCTGTCAGTTTATTATAGCAATCAAACCTGCAGCCACTGCTGCATATTGGCTCTGCAACTTTTTTTTTGGACCGGAAGCATTGGATAAAACCTTCGATCAGAGTTCTGATAAGAACTTACTTTAGTTGACTGCAGAATTATTATATTTAACTTATGGTAGCATAATGTAATAATTCTGCAGTCAACTAAAGTAAGTTCTTATCAGAACTCTGATCGAAGGTTTTATCCAATGCTTCCGGTCCAAAAAAAAAGTTGCAGAGCCAAAAAACCCCCATCGTGGATATCCGCGGCTCGGATGCAACGTGGGTGGCTGTCTTGGACCCCAACACCCGCGTTATAACGGGGGACTACTGTAGCACAGTAAGAAAATCCAGCAAATAGTACTATGGACGAGTAGGGACTGTGTAAAAGTAGCCAAGTTCTTAGTCAACATGCCACGCGTATGAAGCTTGCTGACCAGCAGCAGCCTCATTCCCAAACCATGAGCTGCTGAACTCAAGTCAGAATGTGCAGTGTAACATTAAATACAGCAGGATTTCGATTGTACTGCCAGCAATGCCGACAAGCTGTTACTCAGCGATACAGTATAGAGCAGGTGACAGGAAGAACACCAGGTTATAGTGCCTGAACAACTGAACATTTTAATGAAGGGCCCGTAAAGCTCAATCAGTTTGATATAACTTGAGGTTTTCCTGCCTGGGGACTGCCACTTTACTGCCCGTGTTTAGGATGGTGACAGCAGGTGCATCAATAAATTAATCCCATTACAGACTATTCCAAATCAATCCAACGTCATCAGTTACACATTTTCTTAATGAACCTTCCTGCTTGTCAGGAAGCCTTGAATGGATTAAGGAGTTTTATCCCTGTCAAATCCACTGTCCAATTTGGAGAACAGCAAATAATCCCACGATCAAATAAGTTAATCATGTCAGGGCACCTGCTTCTGATTAGCAACGCCATGTGCCCATCACAAGCCTTCAATATAAAACAGCTGAGATCAGAATCAACTGAGTCACTAGCTGCAGAAGAGGGAGCTGCTCTCACCATGGGTAGCACAGGCAAGCGGTCCGTTTCTGCATACTCTCAGAAAAGCTCATCAAGACATCGATCTAACAGCACCAGCATGTATCCCATGCCCAGCATTCCAGAGTACCCAGGCTACCAAAATCTCAAGGTGAGTGTGATTAAGTTCAATGTTTTACTCTTGCCTTGTCCAGAGAATCACAAATCCTCTTTACTGTCAGAACCTCATGACAACTGGAATAACTTCCAGTTAATGATATTCCTTGGAGTATGTCTGATTGGTTTGATGGAATGATGTCTCACTCATGACTTGCTAGTCAAAAACTCCATCATGGAAGAATTTCCATGGTGATTTGCTGTCCCTGCAGCTGGTAAAGATGTTGGAAGGGGGTGATGAAATGCATTTGCTTTAAACACTAGTCACTGCTGTTTGGCTGTAGCACATTTCCAACAATCCGGTTTAGAAAGTCAGTACTGAAGTCTCTTATCTATTAAAGTTAGGTTCTGAGCAGCGGATCTTGCAGACAGCACAGTGCTGCCAGGTTTCAATGAATGGCAGATTGGGTGCCAGTCTCAGGCTGTTTTGTTCTGGATGTTGTTGGAGTGGTTCTCACCCAGGCAAGAGTTCGGAAGTTTTGATGCAGAATTCAAAACCTATTCATTTACATGTCTGGCCGTGTTAAATTTCAGGTCAATGATGACCCCAGGATACTGGTGGGCACTCCACTGGATGGTCATTGTCTGGCACTTGTAGAACAAATATTACTTGCCACTGATCTGCCCACGGTTTAATGCACGTACTCGACTGCATCAGTGAATCGAATGAACACTGCAGTCATAGCAAATCACCTCCAGGGTCCAGAATATTGCCACTGAAGCAGAAGTTTCACTCAACCTCCCAGAATAACTCCAGCAGCAGACCAGTTCTTTCCCAACACTAGCCTGCAGCCTGTCTGAAGAATTGCATGAGTTCTGGTGGAGAAGGATGTGTAATTTAGATAGTAATGAGCAAGAAAACATAGCCAGATGTTTCTCGTTAGTTTTAATAATCTATCCAGATTGAGGCATCAAGACTTCATTTTTGAGGAATACTAACCAATTCTCATTTTCCTAACTTTAGCCTACAAAGTGTCTGCCAGTCAGACTTTATTCCAGACCAATTCTCAACATTTCCAGCTGGAAGGGGAACGCCATCTCCCAAAAATACGACAACACAGTAGCCATTCACTCCCTCGTCCAATGGAGCCTCGCAGGATTGGCTGGGGATTACACATTCCAGAGCTCCAACAAAAACACTGGACAATTCCGTGATCAGAGTCTGGAAGAGTACTTCAACGAGAGACTAATGAAATTGAAGTACTGCAACATCCAGGCACCCAGACCATGATCCTATTTTCACGCAAGTCAGCACGGGGACATCAGAAATGTTTCAAAGCTGTGCAGTAACAGTAGTTCACAATACAAATGCGAACATGGGTGGGAAAGTTTCAAACCACTAACTTCGACAGACATTGCAACAGGAATTGAAATGAAAATCGCGTATTGTAACGGGTAGGCTTCAAATGAAGCTGTGAAAAGCCCCTAGTCGCCACATTCCGGCACCTGTTTGGGGAGGCTGGTACAGGAATTGAACTGTGCTGCTCACCTGCCTTGGTCTGCTTTCAAAGCCAGCAATTTAGCGCCGTGCTAAACCAACCCCTATTGCTCATACTTGGATGTTGCGCTCAACGTTTTTGGGTCTGAGCACTTCACAACCGGAGAATAAACTTCAACTTATTCCTCCCAGTTTAACTGGCAGCATTCAATTGGATGCTACTGACCCACAGATGCACACCATGTTACTCTAATCAATATGCTCTCTGCCGTTAACATGTAGGCCAAGTGCTTAAACAGGTTGGTTGAATTTCAGATCAGTATTTTCTGTGCAGCTATGCGTACTGCTTCATACATATGGTTTAAGACCATAGAGCAATCAGCCACTTATAGCAAGGGATGTCACCTGGGCCAATTAAATTGTCGAAGAATGTATGAAAGATTACAGATCTATTAATAGATCCCAATGATAAAAACAGGCGTCGGGAAGGGTCTGGGAGATGTACAAGGAGTTGATGGGAGTGGGAAGGGGTCCCTATCAGGGAGAGGAAGAGGGGCTGGAAGGAGAGTTGGAAATCAAACGATGGGAAAAGGCTTTGTAGAGTTAATTCATCCTCATCTGGTGCCAGACTTGGCCTGATCTAGTTCAAGGTGGTTCAGAGCCCACATGACGGTAGCCTGGATCAGCAGGTTTATTGAGGAAGTGGAGGATAGGTGCGGACGCTGTGGGAGAAGCCTGGCGTAGCATGCATGTGTGTTCTGGGCGTGTTTGAAATTGAGGGGATTCTGGCAGGGATTTGCGGACGTTATGTCAGAGGTCCCGGAAGGGAGGGTGACTCCAAGTCCAGGATTGGCAATATTTGGGGTATCGGTAGATCCGGAACACAGAGAGAGGCCGATGTTCTGGCCTTCTCCTCCCTGCTGGCCCAGAGATGGATTTTGCTGGGATGGAGACTCGGAACCGCCAAAGTCAGGAGTGTTGGTCAGCGACATGGCGGGGTTTCTCAGGCTGGAAAAGATTAAGTTCGCCCTGAGATCAATTGGGGGGAGGGGAGGAAAATGGGAGGCAAGACAAGGACAGGGAATTTAGTACACGAGTAATTAGGAAATAGGGCGGGGGTAGTAGGGGATGTTGTCTTTAGGTCTTATTTAGGTGTGTCAGCCCGCGCAATTGTTAAAGGAATGTTTAAGTGTTAAACTGTGAAAATTACAAATGCTTCAATAAAATATTTTCTAAAAAAGGTCCCAATGATATTCTCATTGAAACATGCGACTGTAACTACTTACCACTCAAGTCATATTTCAAAACATGTTGCGCTGACGTGTTGCCGTTTAATTAAATGCATGTACACTGACATTTCTATCCAGAATGCTAGCAAATAAAAGGCAGTTGGAATCCATACAGCACAGGACCATACGAATGGTCCAGAAAGCGATTTGGCCCATAGAGTCTGCATCATCCCTCAAGATTACCCTACCCAGCAGGCTCACAGCCCCATTTAACCGTTAAGACACGATGGGACAATCCACCTGATCTGCACATCTTTGGCCTGAGAGAGAAAACCGGAGCACCCGGAGGAGACCCATGCCACGGGGAGCGCATGCAAACTCCACACAGACAGTCACCCAAGGCCGGAAATGAACCCATGCCCCCGCAGAGCCAGACAGTAGTGCTAACCACTATTGAATGGCAGAACAGGCCCTCCTACTCCAAATTCTTCTGAATTTCTGCTTTAAAAAAAGATCTAATTTACATACCTCTTGGGAGTTGACTTGCACTGGAGTAAAAGACAGTCACCCTCAATCAAGTAGCTATAATTCAGGCTTGTAAACTACACAAGTGTCAACCCACCCACAATATCCAGGAAACGGGAATCCTGCTGGAGCCCACAGCTGTCCTGACTGGGATCAGCTCAATTTTAGAGTTACATACTACACCTCATGCAGCCAGACTATCAACTGCAAACAACCCACCCTGTTCTCACTGCTCCTTCCCCATTTATTACTCACCAGTATAAGTTTTGACAGTGAAGGAGCCACCAGCTGATGATTCCCAGACATATGCCTCATCGTCATTGTGCTTGCTGAGCACTGTAACCTTCTCAGCCACCAAGTAGGCAGAATAGAAGCCAACACCAAACTGGCCAATCATTGAAATATCTGCACCAGCCTGCAGAGCTTCCATGAAGGCCTTGGTTCCAGACTTGGCAATGGTGCCCAAGTTGTTAATCAGATCAGCCTTGGTCATCCCGATCCCAGTGTCGATGACGGTGAGGGTGCGTTCGCGCAGGTTGGGGATGATTTCAATCTTCAGATCCTTGCCACTTTCCAATTTTGAAGGATCGGTCAAGCTTTCATATCGGATCTTGTCCAGAGCCTACAGAATAAAATGCAAGCAAATTATATCAAAATAAACAAAAAACATCAAACAGCTGACTACTGTTACATTTTCCAAAATGAAACAAAAACATTTATAAGAATGAAAAGATGAAACTCCTACATACCCATGAGGCGGCTTTGGGAGGGAATTCTAAAAGTTCAAACTAAAGGCGGCTACAAAATTGATTTCCAAAGAGGATGGAACACACCGATCCGAAACAGGGAGGGGAGAGAGGGACTGTCAATCAGCAGATCAGAGGGTGAGGAATTTACAGGGAGAGGTAGGCTAGAGGATGAAGCCAGTTCAGACGGTTGAGTTTTAAGAGTATGGAATGGTGGCACAGGATGGGCAACATTGCAGAAGAAACCAAATAATCTTAATCTTCACAGTGCAGAAGGAAACCATTCAGCCCATCAGGTCTGTGCTGGTTCTCTGGAAGAGCATTCTATGTAGCCCTATTCCTCAGTCTTATGAGATAAGAGCCCATGGTATTTGAGCTCTGGCTTCACAGCTCCAGGGTCCCAGGTTCAAATTCTCAGCTCGGGTCAGTGTGTGTGGAGTCTGCATGTTCTCCCAATATCTGCGTGGGTTTCCTCCCACAAGTACCGAAAGACGTGCTATTAGGTGAATTGGACATTCTGATTATTAAAAAGATAGAGAATTAGCTAATGGGCAGAAACATGACCACACTGTCAGCATTTCAACAATTCTGAGAAGAGAAACAGAAACTCACATCAGAGGAATTGGAGATAAGTTCCCGGAGGAAGATTTCTTTGTTAGAATAGAAGGTGTTGATGATCAATGACATAAGCTGAGCAATCTCAGCCTGAAAGGCAAAGGTTTCCACCTCATCATCAACGGTGCGAATTTCTTCAGGCATCTGGAGGGGGGGGGGGGGGGGGGGGGGGGGGGGGGGGGGAGAGAAACGACAAAGCAGAAGACAATCCATCAAAACAATCCACCAAACACTCGCTATATGTTCGTTGTACACCAGATTGTCACACTTCATTATCTCAAGGGTGTCCATGCACAGTTCAAAGGTCAGTTGCAGCTGCTTCTAATTTGGATTTATTCACCTGGCAAGTGACAACTACAGGGGAGGGCAGGGGGTGTGCGCAGGGTGACTGAGGTGTGTGTGCAAGGGGAAGGGTAGAGAGGTGTGTGCAGGGTGCGTAGTGACTGAGGTGTGTGCAGGGGGAGAGCAGGAGTGTGCAGGGTGCGTGGTGACTGAGGTGTGTACAGGGGAGAGCAGGAGTGTGTGCAGGGCTGCGTGGTGACTGGGGCGTGTGCAGGGGGAGGGTAAGAGAGGTGTGTGCAAGGGGAGGGTAGAGAGGTGTGTGCAGGGAGAGAGCAGGAGTGTGTGCAGGAGTGTGTAGTGACTGAGGTGTGTGCGGGGGAGGGGTAGAGAGGTGTGTGCGGGGGAGGGTAGAGAGGTGTGTGCGGGTGCGTAGTGACTGAGGTGTGTGGAAGGGGGAGGGTAGAGAGGTGTGTGCAAGGGGGAGGGTAGAGAGGTGTGTGCAGGGGGGGAGCAGGAGTGTGCAGTGACTGAGGTGTGTGCGGGGGAGGGTAGAGAGGTGGGGGCGGGGGTGGGTAGAGAGGTGGGGGCGGGGGAGGGTAGAGAGGTGGGGGCGGGGGAGGGTAGAGAGGTGGGGGCGGGGGAGGGTAGAGAGGTGGGGGCGGGGGAGGGTAGAGAGGTGGGGGCGGGGGAGGGTAGAGAGGTGGGGGCGGGGAGGGTAGAGAGGTGGGGGCGGGGGAGGGTAGAGAGGTGGGGGCGGGGGAGGGTAGAGAGGTG
>NC_052151.1:3409412-3436417 GCF_902713615.1 Scyliorhinus canicula | reverse complement strand
GAGGAGGGAGGAGGTACTGGAGGCTCCCCCGAGGAGGGAGGAGGTACTGGAGGCTCCCCCTGAGGGAGGAGGTACTGGAGGCTCCTCTGAGGAGGACTGCGGAGGGAGGAGGTACTGGAGGCTCCCCCTGCGGAGGGAGGAGGTACTGGAGGCTCCCCTGAGGAGGGATGAGGTACTGGAGGATCCCCTTGAGGAGGGAGGAGGGACTGCGGAGGGAGGAGGTACTGGAGGCTCCCCCCTGAGGAGGGAGGAGGTACTGGAGGCTCCCCCTGAGGAGGGAGGAGGTACTGGAGGCTCCCCCTGAGGAGGGAGGAGGACGCGGAGGAGGAGGTACTGGAGGCTCCCCCCTGAGGAGGGAGGAGGTACTGGAGGCTCCCCTGGGTGGGAGGATGGTACTGGAGGCTCCCCCTGAGGAGGAGGAGGTATTTGCGGAGGGAGGAGGTACTGGAGGCTCCCCCTGAGGAGGGAGGAGGTACTGGAGGCTCCCCTTGAGGAGGGAGGAGGTACTGGCGGCTCCCCCTGAGAGAGGAGGTACTGAAGGCTCCCCACCTTGAGGAGAGAGGAGGTACTGGAGGCTCCCCACCTTGAGGAGAGAGGAGGTACTGGAGGCTCCTCCTGAGGAGGGAGGTGGTACTGAAGGCTCCCCCTGAGGTGGGAGGTGGTACTGCGGAGGGAGGAGGTACTGGAGGCTCCCCCTGAGGAGGGAGGCGGTACTGCGGAGGGAGGAGGTACTGGCGGCTCCCCCTGAGGAGGGAGGAGGTACTGGAGGCTCCCCCTGAGGAGGGAGGAGGTATTGTGGAGGGAGGAGGTACTGCGGAGGGAGGAGGTACTGGAGGCTCCCCTGAGGAGGGAGGAGGTACTGAAGGCTCCCCCTGAGGAGGGAGGTACTGGAGGCTCCCCCTGAGGAGGGAGGAGGTACTGAAGGCTCCCCCTGAGGAGGGAGGAGGTACTGAAGGCTCCCCCTGAGGAGGGAGGTACTGGAGGCTCCCCCTCAGGAGGGAGGAGGTACTGAAGGCTCCCCCTGAGGATGGAGGAGGTACTGGAGGCTCCCCCTGAGGAGGGAGGAGGTATTGAGGAGGGAGGAGGTACTGGAGGCTCCCGCTGAGGAGGGAGGTGGTACTGGAGGCTCCCCCTGAGAAGGGAGGAGGTACTGCGGAGGGAGGAGGTACTGAAGGCTCCCCCTGAGGATGGAGGAGGTACTGGAGGCTCCCCCTGAGGAGGGAGGAGGCATTGAGGAGGGAGGAGGTACTGGAGGCTCCCGCTGAGGAGGGAGGAGGTACTGTGGAGGGAGGAGGTACTGCGGAGGGAGGAGGTACTGGAGGCTCCCCTGAGGAGGGAGGAGGTACTGAAGGCTCCCCCTGAGGAGGGAGGAGGTACTGTGGAGGGAGGAGGTACTGCGGAGGGAGGAGGTACTGGAGGCTCCCCTGAGGAGGGAGGAGGTACTGAAGGCTCCCCCTGAGGAGGGAGGTACTGGAGGCTCCCCCTGAGGAGGGAGGAGGTACTGCGGAGGGAGGAGGTACTGAAGGCTCCCCCTGAGGATGGAGGAGGTACTGGAGGCTCCCCCTGAGGAGGGAGGAGGTATTGAGGAGGGAGGAGGTACTGGAGGCTCCCGCTGAGGAGGGAGGTGGTACTGGAGGCTCCCCCTGAGAAGGGAGGAGGTACCGGTGTGGAATGCGGACAATGTCCCATCTCTGCGGGTCTGCATTGACCCTCCCCACCAATCTGTAACTATCCCCAGTCTCCCGCCACCTGTACCTCCGACTACCGGAAGCTGACCCCTGCCCAATGGAACGACATTCCCTCAATCCGGTTCCTCACTCCCAACCTTCCTATTACAGAACATTCACTTTCCCTATATTCTGCCCATAGTCAGAGAAAGTCCTAAATCGCTGCAAAACCCATGGTGGTCCCAATAGATGTCTTCAGGTCCTTCCATATAACAGCAAATCGTCAGCATATAACAATACTCTGTGCTCCACCCCCTCTAACTATTCCATTCCTTTTCAGACCCACAACGTCAGAGCCAACTTACCCCCCCCACCCAACTTTCCCCTCCCTCGTTTTTTATAAATTAATTGCTTCCGCCAACGAGCGAACCCATTAACTGACCCCCTCGGGACGAACTTGACCTCCTCGGGCAGCACGGTAGCATTGTGGATAGCACAATTGCTTCACAGCTTCAGGTTCGATTCCGGCTTGGGTCCCTGCCTGTGCGGAGTCTGCACATCCTCCCCTTGTGTGCGTGAGTTTCCTCCGGGTGCTCCGGTTTCCTCCCACAGTCCAAAGATGTGCAGGTTAGGTGGATTGGCCATGATAAATTGCCCTTAGTATCCAAAATTGCCCTTAGTGTTGGGTGGGGTTACTGGGTTATGGGGATAGGGTGGAGGTGTTGACCTTGGGTAGGGTGCTCTTTCCAAGAGCCGGTGCAGACTCAATGGGCCGAATGGCTTCCTTCTGCACTGTAAATTCTATGAATCTCCAGCCTCAGGAATTCAGCCAGGCCACCTACCCACTCTCCCGCTTTCGGCAGATCCGTACCCCTCCATCCAAGTAAGATCCATCTCTGGGCTATCAGGGAGGCAAAGGCCAAAACGTCAGCCTCTCCCCCCCCCCCCCCCCCCCCCCCCCCCGGACCCCTGGGTCTTTGGACACCCTGAATATCGCTACCTCTGGACTCAGGCAACCTTTACCCCCAACACCTCGGACATTGAGACGCAAACCTCTGCTTTGGACATGTCCAGAATATATGGATGTGACTCGCCAGCCTCCCAGCACCCATCCTCAACCCCCTCAAAAAACCTACTCATCCGCGCTAAAAAACCGTCATATGTACCCTGCAAAGTATTTTAAACTGAATGAGGCTTATCCTCGCACATGACGAGGACACAGTTACCCTCCGCAGGGCCTCAGCCCAAGTCCCGGCCTCCATTTCCCCTCCCAGCTCCTCCTCCCACTTCCGCTTTATCCATCAGTTCCTTGTAGACCTCCGACATCTTCCCCACCCCTATCTCCCCCTTTGGCAGCACCTTGCCTTGCAACCCCAAGGGCAGTAACCCAGGAAAAGACGGCACCTCTCTCTTCAGAAAATTCCGAACCCGCAGGTACCTGAAACTATTCCCCCATGGCATCTCATACTCTTCCTGCAGGTCCTCCAATTTCAGGAAACTGCCCACTAGAAACAGGTCACTGAATCGCTCACTCGTGCACTCATGCAATGAAGTTACTGTGTGCGGTAGTCGGTATTAGGGGTATTACGGTACCTAGGTTGGAGGTACCTGATGCTGTAAGATCATTGGTGAAGCCTGCCTGCTGGTTCCGCCCAGTAAGGCGGAGTATAAGAGTCTGTGTTTCCCTAGCTGCTGCATTCTGTACCTGCGCATCTGGGGGAAACATCTTGTTCAATAAAGCCTTCAATTGACCTACACTCTCGCTTCAGGAGTTATTGATCGTGCATCAATTTATTGAACTAAATTTGAAAAATGGAGCTCCGCATCAAGCCGGAGTGTCTGCAACTTAGCCCCCATGGGGCAAACCCAGCGGCGACCATCAAATACTGGCTGGCGTGTTTCAACAGATACCTCAGGACGGCCACAACTACACCCACGGAGGACCACACGAAGGGTGAGCTCAGAAATCTACACGCTCATCGAGGACGCAGACGATTTCGAGGCCGCGATGACCCTGTTGAAAGGACACTATATCTGCGCAGTAAATCAGGTTTATGCCCAACATCTTCTAGCTACCAGATGACAAATTCCGGGGCAATCGCTCGACAAATTCTACCTTGCACTGTTGGTACTAGGTAGGAACTGTGACTGTCCGCAAATTTCAGCCAACGACCACACCGAACTTTTAATCCGGGACGCCTTCGTTGCAGATATGCTGTCCTCGTTAGCGGCTGCTGGAGAAAGAGACGCTTGGCCTCAAAGATGCACGGGCCCTCGCAAGCTCCCTGGATGTAGCCTCCCGCAATGCCCGAGCATATGTTCCCGATCGCACGGCAGCCCCATGGGCAGAGTGGACCCCACCCGCGGCCAATCCCGACGCATCCCCCAACCTCCCACAAGCGGCTGCCAGGCAACCCCCGGGGCCCCGATGTTATTTTTGCGGACAAGCCAAGCACCCTCTGCAATACTGCCCGGCCCGCTCCGCAATTTGCAAGGGCTGTGGAAAAAAGGGGCATTTCGTGGCGGTTTGCCAGGCCCGGGCGGTCGCCGCTGTCTCCGGGGGCGAACCTGGGCTGTCGCCACTACTCTCATCGCAGGCCACGTGCGGCCCGTGGGCACCGCCATCTTCGATCCCGCGAGCCACATGCGGACCCTGGGCACCGCCATCTTGTTTCCCAGGGACCACGTGCGATTTGTGGGCGCCACCATCTTGCCCACCCCCAGCCATGTGCGACCTGTGGGCGCCGCCATCTTCGATCCCGCGAGTCACGTGGGGACCCTGTGTGCCACCATCTTGTTCCCCAGGGACCACGTGCGATTTGTGGGCGCCACCATCTTGCCCACCCCCAGCCTTGTGCGACCTGTGGGCGCCGCCATCTTGGCTGGAGTCTGAAGACCCCGATTCGGATGACCGCACACCGCCTGAGGAAATCCATCAGCTTCTGCCACGACTCGCCTCGGTGACTCTGGACCAGTCTTGGCCCCGAACTCTTTTGACCGCTACGACGACTGTACTCATCAACGGACACAAGACATCCTGCCTGAACGACTCCGGGAGCACAGAGAGCTTTATACACCCCAACATGGTAAGGCGCTGCTCCCTCCCCATACACCCAGTTAACCAAAGAATCTCCCTGGCCTCCGGGTCTCATTCTGTAGAGATCAAGGAGTACTGCATAGCTAACCTCACAGTCCAGGGAAGAGAATTTAAGGATTTCTGACTCTACGTCTTCCCCCACCTCTGCGCTGCCACGCTCTTGGGATTGGACTTCTACTGCAACCTCCAGAGCTTAACCTTTAAATTTGGCGGCCCTATACCACCCCCCCCCCCCCCCAATTGTCTGCAGCCTAACGGCCCTCAAGGTCAACCCGCCTTCCCTTTTTGCAAACCTCACCCCTGATTGCAAAGCCATCGCCACCAGGAGCAGACGGTACAGTGCCCAGGACCGGACCTTCATTAGGTCGGAAGTCCAGGAAGGTATTATCGAGGCGAGCAACAGCCCCTGGAGAGCTCAAGTAGTGGTTGTAAAGACCGGGGAGAAGCACAGGATGGTCATCGATTATAGTCAGACCATCAACAGGTATACGCAGCTCGACGCGTACCCTCTCCCCCGCATAACTGATCTGATCAATGAGATTGCACAATACAAGGTCTTTTCCACGGTGGACCTAAAGTCCGCCTACCATCAGCTCCCCAGCAACCGCAAATACACTGCATTCGAAGCAGATGGGCGGCTCTACCACTTCCTAAGGGTTCCCTTCGGTGTCACAAATGGAGTCTCGGTCTTCCAACGGGAGATGGACCGAATGGTTGACCGGTACGATTTGCGGGCCACGTTTCTGTACCTCGACAAGGTCACCATCTGCAGCCACGACCAGCAGGACTACGACACCAACCTCCGTGAATTTCTCCATACCGCCAGCCTCCTTAACCTGACCTATAACAAGGAGAAATGAGTATTCAGCACCGATTGTTTAGCCATCCTCGGCTACGTGGTGCACGATGGAGTCATAGGCCCCGGCACCAAACGCATGCGCCCGCTCATGGAGTTTCCCCTCCCACACTGCTCCAAGGGCCTGAAACGTTGCCTGGGGTTTTTTTCATATTACGCCCAGTGTGTCCCCAATTATGCGGACAAGGTCCGACCACTAATCCAAGCCACGGTTTTCCCCCTGTCGACAGAGGCCCGCCAGGCCTTCAGTTGCATAAAGGCAGACATCGCAAAGGCCACGATGCACACAATTGATTAATCCCTTCCCTTCCAAGTCGAGAGCGACGTGTCTGACGTAGCTATGGCGGCCACCCTCAGCCAAGCAGGCAGATCCGTGGCCTTCTTCTCACGCACCCTGCATGCCTCAGAAATCCGTCATTCCTCTGTTGAAAAGGAGGCCCAGGCCATAGTAGAAGCTGTGCGTCACTGGAGGCACTACCTGGCCGGGAGGAGATTCACGCTCCTCACTGACCAACAGTCGGTAGCTTTCATGTTCGATAATGCACAGCGGGGCAAGGTAAAGAATGACAAGATCTTACGGTGGAGGATCGAGCTCTCCACCTACAACTATGAGATCTTGTACCGTCCCGGGAAGCTAAACAAGCCTCCTGATGCCCTATCTCGCGGCACATGTGCCAACGCACAAGTGGACCGACTCCGGACCCTCCACGAGGACCTCTGCCACCCGGGGGTCACTCGGTTCTTCAATTTTACCAAGACCCGCAACCTACCCTACTCCATCGAGGAGGTCAGGACCGTCACCAGGAACTGCCAAATCTGTGCGGAGTGCAAGCCGCACTTCTACCGGCCAGAGAAAGCGCACCTGATAAAGGCTTCCCGTCCCTTTGAACGACTCAGCATGGACTTCAAAGGGCCCCTTCCCTCCACCGACCGCAACACGTACTTCCTGAACGTGATTGACAAGTACTCCCGGTTCCCGTTCGCCACCCCCTGTCCCGACATGACCGTGGCCACCGTCATTAAAGCCCTCCACAGTATCTTTACCCTCTTTGGTTCCCCCGCCTTCATACACAGTGATAGAGGGGGTCCTCCTTCATCAGCAACGAACTGCGTCAATTCCTGCTCAGCAAGGGCATTGCCTCAAGCAGGATAACCAGTTATAACCCCCGAGGAAACGGGCAGGTGGAGAGGGAGAACAGAACGGTCTGGAAGGCCGGCCTATTGGCCCTATGGTCCAGGAATCTCCCAGTCTCCCGCTGGCAGGAGGTCCTCCCTGATGCACTCCACTCCATTCAATCACTGTTGTGTACCACGACCAACGAAACACCTCATGAACGTCTCCTTGTCTTCCCTAGAAAGTCCTCCTCCGGGACCTCGCTCCCAACTTGGCTGGCAGCTACTGGACCTATTCTGCTCCGCAAACACCTGCGGGCGCACAAGTCGGACCCGTTGGTCAAGAGGGTCCACCTCCTTCATGCTAACCCTCAGTACGCCTACGTGGCGTACCCCGACGGCCGGCAGGATACAGTCTCCCTTCGGGACCTGGTGCCCGCTGGATCCCGACCCACACCCCCCCTCACCAACCCCACCCTCCCTCCTACCGGCGCACTCCACGGCTGCCCCCTTCCCAGGTGGATCGGTCCTTGCACTGGTCCCACCCAGGGGTGATGAAGCTACTGAAGATACCGAAGTCACTCTCCCAGAGTCACGGATGCCTGAACCGGCACCTGCATCACCGCTGAAACTGCGATGATCAGAGAGGACAACCGGGGCCCCCGATCGACTAATAGCTTCATTATGAAATGTACCTGTAAATAAATACCTGTAAATAGTTGTGACATGTAATAAGGCAAAACACTGTATCACCGACGGGTACCACCATAACCTCTATCACTGTATAACGCGAGACCACCACCCTCGCCGGACTCTTTTTTTAACAGGGGGTGAATGTGGTAGTTGGTATTAGGGGTATTACGGTACCTAGGTTGGAGGTACCCGATACTGTAAGATCATTGGTGAAGCCTGCCTGCTGGTTCTGCCCAGTAAGGCAGAGTATATGAGTCTGTGTTTCCCTCGCTGTTGCATTCTGTACCTGCTCTGCTGGGGGAAACATCTCGTTCAATAAAGCCTTCAATTGTCCTACAATCTTGCTTCGGGAGTTATTGATCGTGCATCACTGTGAAAATCCCCCAGTCGCCACACGCCGGCGCCTGTTTGGGTACAGATGAAGGATTCAGAATGTCCAATTCAGCACGTCTTTCGGGACTTGTGTGAGGAAACCGGAGCACCCGGAGGAAACCCACACAGACACGGGGAGAACGCGCATACTCCGCACAGACAGTGACCCAAGCGGGAATTGAACCCGGGAGCTTGGCGCTATGAAGTAATTCACAATATATTAATGAGGGAACAAAATATAATATCTCCAAATTTGCAGGTGTCACCAAGTTGTGTGGGAGGGTGAGCTGTGAGGAGGATGCAGAGATCCTTCAGTGTGATTTGGACAGGCTGAGTGAGTGGGCACATGTATGGCAGATGCAGCATAATGTGCTTAATTTGTGAGGTTATCCACTTTGGTAGCAAGAACGAGAAGGCAGACTATTGTCTGAATGGTCATAAATTAGGAGAGGGGAATGTGCAATGAGACCTGGGTATCCTCGTACACCAGTCACTGAAGGTACGCCTGCAGGTACAGCAGGCGGTAAAGAAGGCAAATGGTGCTCTGGCCTTCATAGCGAGAGGTTTCGAGTACAGGAGTGTTTGTGCAGGGGGTCGGGATTGAAGACACTAGCAACAGCGCCGCTCCCGATAGCCCCGGGGAAATACTCGGGGAGTCCGGTAATAATAGCTTCATTGAGAATTTGGAGGTAGTTTCGCCGACACTTCGGGTTGGGGGCAGGGTCAAGGGAAATGCCGATTCGGGGGAACCACAGATTTGAGCCAGGGAGGTGGGATGGAAATTTTCAAAAATGGGAGGAGAAGGGGATTAAGACACTAATATTTGTTTCTTAGGGGTCGGTTTGCAGGATTGAAGGAGCTGGAAGCGAAGTATGGGCTGGAGCAGGGGGAAATGTTTAGATATATGCAGGTTCGGGATTTTGCCAGAAAGGAGATACAGAGCTTCCCGGTGGAGCTGGCCTCCACATTGCTGGAGGAGGTGCTGACAACAGGCGGACTGGCGAAAGGGGTAGTGTAGGCGGGTTTACGGAGCTATGTAGGAAGAGGAGAAGACACCACTAGAAGGGATCAAAGCAAAGTGGGAGGACGAGCTGGGAGAGGAGATGGAGGAGGGGTTCTGGTGTGAGGTGCACCGGAGAGTGAATGCCTCCTCTTTGTGCGCGAGGTTGGGGCTGATACAGCTGAAGGTGGTGTACAGCGCGCACCTCACAAGGGCGAGGATGAGCCGATTCTTTGAAGGAGTAGATGTGCGTGAACGTCGCGGGGCCGGGGGGAGCGCTAATCACATTCATGTGTTTTGGTCCTGTCCAAAGCTAGAGGATTACTGGAAGGAGGTTTTTAGGGTAATTTCTAAAGTGGTGCACGTGAGTCTGGATCCGGGTCCCCGGGAGGCCATATTCGGGGTGTTGGACCAGCCAGGGTTGGAAACGGGTGCGGAGGCAGATGTTGTAGCCTTCGCCTTGTTGATTGCCCGAAGGCGGATCCTGATAGGTTGGAGAGCAACCTCTCCATCTTGTGCCCTGGCATGACGGGGGTACCTGTTGGAATTCTTGACTCTTGAGAAGGTTAAGTTTGAACTGAGGGGAAGGATGGAGGGGTTCTACAATTCATGGGCATTATTCATTATGCACTTTCAAGAACTGGATAACATCGAACATTAGTTGGGGGGTGTCAGTGGGAGGGTTGGGGGAGGGGGGCTGTGTGTGTTAATGGAGACTATGGGTGATCCCTAATTTCTTTTTGTCATTTGTTTGTGTGAACATGCGGGCTAATGTCTGGGGTTTGGTGGGAGGATGGGATCGTTGTGATTGATATGGGGATTGACATATTCGTTACTGATTACTGTTTATTATTGGTGGGTATAAATTTGGGAGAAAATGTGAAAAAGGAGAATAAAAATATATATTTTTTAAGTTACTAGACTGTTAGTACCCCCACCACCTCCAATCTCCCCCCCCCCCCCCATCTCCAATCCCCCCACTCACTGTGGCATTGGCTCTTTCTCTACCTTATGAGAGTAAAATCCCAAGCAAAGTATTTTCTGAACTGGAATTGGAAGAGTTAGACTCAGAAGAAGATCTGGAGACTATTACAGTTTATGGATGAGATTTATCAAAAGGATGACTTGTTAAGTGCGTATGAAGCCTGGTCAGAATTCGATAGATTCCGGAAAACAGAGGATATCTCCATTGAGGACTGTATAATGGAATTTAATAATAATAATCGCTTATTGACACAAGTAGACTTCAATGAAGTTACTGTGAAAAACCCCTATACAGAAGGCTGCACAAACACTGCCTGGAATTTCCACAATCTGTGTTGGCATTTAAGGTACTGGACTGTGCTAAGAGTGTCCAGTATGGATAGGCTCCTGGTTTTGACAGGAGGTAAGTTTGCGGATAATGATACCTTATTCGATCAGATGATAGAGCCCTGAAAGAAGTTCCTGGGGAAACATTCAATTCCTATGGCTCTCATGTCACAAATGGGTCAGTCAGCGATAAAGCAGACTATGGGAGATATACTACTGACAGGATGGCGAGATTGTATGGCTATGAACAGGTTACAAGAATATGAAAGGAGATCGGGATCTGGAAATTATGAGGACAGAAACTCATTTAAAACTTATAATAGAAGGAGGGACATGGAGAATGGAAATAGGAAATGAACCCCAGAATTGGTGGATGATAAATTGATGTTTTCGGTGTGACTCTCAATACCATTATGCTTTCAACTGTCCAACACGTTATAATAGAGTGTTTGAAGCTACACATGACATGGAAGAGTCGGAAGAGGAAAAAGATAGTGACCAGAAAGAAGGCATTGTCCTCTTAACAAGTAGTTTTACTCCGGTAATGAGGGTGTTGGTTGCAGAATCCTTCAATTGTGCTGTATTGGACAGTGGCTGCACATCTACTGTGTGTGGAATTGACTGGTTAAAATGTTACCTGGACTCCTTGAATGCTGAAAATCATTACAAGGTTAAGGAATTTGAAAGTTCCACAAGTTTCGGGTTTGGGGATGATAATACTCTGAAGTTGCTGAAAAGAGTGGTGATCCCTTGCAATATTGCCGGAGTGAATCGTTTCATTAGCAGGGATGTTGTATCAAGTGAGATATCTTTGCTTCTGAGCAGACCATCGATGAAGAAAGCATACATGGAACTGGATATGGAACAGGATAAGGCAACAGTCTTTGGAAAGACGGTGGACTTACAATTTACACAGTCGGGACACTATTGTATTCCATTACTGACAAATAATATTTCAGGTGCAGTTGTTAAGGATGTGCTATTGGCAGCTGGAAATGGGACTTTAGCTGATAAAAAGCATGTTGTAGTAAAACTGCATAGGTAATTTGCACATCCGTCGTCTCGGAGGCTGAACAATTTATTAAAGGGTGCAGGGGTAAGGGATGATGACTATACTAAGCTGATAGAACAGGTTAGTGATTGCTGTGAGGTTTCTGGATGTACAGAAGGACACCTTCACGACCGATAGTAACCCTTCCTTTGGCCAGGGATTTTAACAACATTGTGACCATGAACCTTAAGATCTGGGATAAAGCTAACAATATTTTGCATTTTGTAGATTTAGCAACCAGATTTAGTCAATCAACCGTTGTACAAAGCAAATAAAAGAGAGTAATCCTAGATCAGATCGTGGAAAAATGGATAGGGACAGGAATGGGCCCACCGGCAAAATTCGTTACAGACAACGAGGGAGAATTTGCTAATGATGAGTTTAGGGATATGTGTGAAAACGTAAATATCACAGTTATGAATACGGCTGCGGAAAGCCCATTTAGTAATGGTGTGTGCGAAAGAAACCATGCAGTAATAGATGACATGCTCTGGAAAACTTTGGCAGATCGACCAAATTGCAAGTTAAATTTAGCTTTAGCATGGGTGGTACATGCGAAGAATACGTTGCAGATGGTTCGGGGGCTATAGTTCCTATCAATTAGTCTTTGGTAGAAATCCTAAAATTCCATCCATTTTGGATGACCAGCCTCCAGCTTGGGAAGGGACTACAATTAGCTCAGGTTTTGCTGAGCATTTAAATGCATACATAGCAGTGGAAAAGCTTTTTTGGAAGCAGAAGTCTCTGAAATAATTTGCAGAGTTTTAAGGCATAATGTATGGCTATCAAATACTGTTTTTCAGCAAGGAGACGTAGTATATTATAAGGGAGACAATTTTAATGAATGGAAAGGCCCAGGGTAGATCATAGGCATATATAGCAAAACAATAATTTTGCAACATGGCAATCAGACTTAGGGTACATTCATCAAGGATAATGGGTACAGATTACAAATTTTCAAATTTAGACAGAGCAGACAGACATGATGAGGAACCAGGGTCCACTCATACGCACGTATTACAGAACCATGAAGACCAGTTAACTGATATAGACATGGTTTCTGTAGAGGAACACAATACTTCTGATAAATTAGATCAGGCCATTTGTCCGGAAAGACAACTGCCAAAAGTTGGTACAAAAGTGACATATTTGCCTTAAGGGTCTAGTTAATGGAAGGATACAACTGTTATTAGCAGAGCAGGGAAGGCCACTGGAAAGTATACATATGGTTGAATGTACAGCATACAGTGGAGGGAGTCAAGACAATGGATTGGGAAAACGAAGTTCAAAAATTGAGGGCACAGAAAGGCAACGCCAGTTCAGATAGTACATTGGATAGTGAACAGGTTTGCTGGAAAAGGCCGAGAACTATTCCCACAGCAGTAGCAGTACAGAACGAGATACCAGGTGGGTTAGGGGATGTAGTTTGTCAAGGTCTCGGAACATGGGTAAGACTATGAATGCTACTAAGAGTAGAAGCCCACATGCACGTGAGATTTTGGTGGCCTCGAACAAATAGGATGAAAAAGTTATCAAAGTTGCCAAACAGCAAGAACTACATAGTTGGAGTGAATTTGGGGTACACATAGAAGTACCGGATAGAGGACAAAGAGCTATATCCCACAGATGGATTTGCATGGAAAAGATTCTTCTGGATGGAACTTATAAGGCAGAGGTCAGGTTTGTGGCAAGGGGATTTGAAGAAAACTTAGAAGATCAGGATTTCCACCTACAGAGGAAAGGTTATTTTAAGGCTCTATTAGCCACAAAGGCATGGGAATGCAAATCTATAGATATAAAAGCTGCCTTTTTGCCGGGGCATCAGCTTCAGCGAGACATTTTTCTCCATCCTCCTAAAGAGGCAGCTAACACAGAAGGGCTACTCTGGAAGTTGAACAAATGTGTATATGGATTGAATGATGCATCTAGATTCTGGTATTTTTCGGTAAGGTCAGTTTTGTTAAAGTTTGGCTGTTGCCAGTTGAAAGCAGATCCGGCAATGTTTTACTGGCACTACAAGGAAATCTTTCTGGCTTCTTTCTGATGCATGTCGATGATTTTTTTGTGGGGTGGGACTAGTGATTTTGAAGCTATTGTAATCTCTGGTTTGAGGAAAGAATTCAGGGTTGGAAGTCAGGCTTCCGGTGCATTTAAATATATTGGGCTGGAAATCGGACAGACTAAGTTAGGGGCAACTTTACATCAACAATCTTATTTGGAGAGCATCAGCCCAATAGCAATTAGTCCGAGTTGGGTTTTACGAAAAGACGCAGTGGATTCAAAGATGGAAAAAGAGCAACTGCGAAGTTTAATTGGGCAACTGAATTGGTTCGGTAGACTGACTAAACCGGACGTTAGTTTTGATGTCTTAGAGTTGAGTACAAAGATGAATGATCCGAAAGTGGAAGACATAATGAGGGCAAATAAAGCGTTGGTCAAACTAAAAATGCAGGAGTGTGTTTTAGGTGATCTTAGGCACTTGAAACTCAGTTTATAGAGATGTGTCCTATGCAAATTTATGTGATGGGGTTTCAAGCACAGGAGGTTTTATAATTTTCCTTTTGGGGAACAATGGTAAATGTTGCCCTCTTGTGTGGGGAACAAAGAAAATAAGGAGAGTGGTCAAAAGCACTTTGGCTGCTGAGAGGTTAAGCCTTGTAGAGGCGGTGGATATGGCATTTTATATATCTCAGATATTGACAGAAATTTGGGGATTTGGGTAACATACCCATTGAGTGTCACATTGGCAATAAATCCCTTTGGGGAAAAAGTGCGCTCTACAAAAAGTGTCAATGAGAAAAGGCTCAGGATAGGCATCGCAAGTTTGAAGCAGATATTGGACAGAGGAGAGATAGCAAAACTTAAATGGGTCGACAGTAGCTATCAGTTATCTGACTGTTTAACAAAAAGAGGGGCTAGGTCACAGAAACTTTTGGATATTGTTAATGAAGGGCACCTGCTTCTGTGACTTTTGGGTTTTTTTCCTTCCAACCCCCAAAAAAAAAGAAGGGGGGAAATTGTGTGTGTTTTTGAATTTCTTGTAATTTTGTTTTCACCAAATAATTTTTTTTCTCCAAGAAAGAGGAGACTGTTAAGGAATGAGATAAGAAATATTCCAATTAAATGTCTCATTGATCCAATAATTGGCACTGATATGTAAAGAGGCTACAGCTGGTCTTGGGGGCATGTGATGTGATGATAGAGTTTGGTGCTGAGTGTGTTCAAAGGAAAATTAAGGTATTTGGGAAAAGGAGCAGAACTCTTGACTCTTTACTCAACAGCAGCCTGAGGCTAACAAAGAGGTCAGTCACCAGGGGGCACATGTTTAAGGTCTGTGGGGCAAATTTCAGAGGAGATGTGCGAGGCAGTTTTTTTACGCAGAGGGTGGTGAGTGCCTGGAACGAGTTGCCAGGGGAGGTTGTGGAAGCAGATACATTATCAGCATTCAAAAGGCATCTTGACAAAGACATGGATAGGATGGGTATAGAGGGATACTACACAAGCAAGTGCTGGCCAAGGTTGGTATCATGACCGGTACAGGCTTGGAGGGCCGAAGGGCCTGTTCCTGTGCTCTATTGTTCTTTATTCTTTGTCCTGCTCCTAGTTCTTAGGTTCTTATCGTTACTTTCTGGCGGGTGTTGATCACGCTGAAGCTCTCTCCTCATTATGCCGGCTGCTGGCATGGTGGAGAGGCAGCTTCCGCGTGATCAACATCCGCCCAGAAAATAGCCATAAGAACCTAAGAACTAGGAACAGGAAAAAGAACAATACAGTGGTGGTGGGTGCCAGCGGCCGCAGCGGCGTGCCAATTGTGACGAATATGCCCCACCTTGATCATCATTGCCGTGGTGATAGGCGGCATTCGGTGGACCTCTACCACTTGGAGTGTGCGTCGATTAGCAGCAGAAACATGGAGCCCAGAAAGGGACCAGCAAAATCGATGTGGACGCGGGCCCAAGGACGACCAGGCCATTCCCACGGGTACAGGGGTGTTTCTTTCTCGATGTGGGCATCGCGACTCTTGGCCACCGACAGGGTCCTGGAAGAAAAGGCAATAGGCCCATCTGAGCTGTCCACCATTTGATGCACCAACACGCTCCGATCCTGTACGGGGAGGCGTCACAGGTCAAAGGTTTTCGAGGGTCATAGTGGGTCAGCGAGCCTGAGGTTGTCGCGTGCCTCGTCATTCGCTGGAAGCCGGATTCCTGGTCAGAGCCCCAGTGCCATTCAGTGTTTTTCCTCAAAACAGAATGTAGAGGGGCCAGAATTTCCCATAATAATTAACAAGGCCCAACAACGACCCCAGAGTCGTGGTGGCGATGGGAGCCGGAGCCATTTGGATGGCATTCACCTTGACCGCCATGGGGTGGAGGCCAGCGCTGTCCAAGCTGACCACCTCGCCTGCATGAAAAACACATTTGTCTTGACGCAGTCGAATGCCGAAGTCCGAGAATCTGCGGAACACTGTTCCAGATAGAACATAGAACATAGAACAGTACAGCACAGAACAGGCCCTTCGGCCCTCGATGTTGTGCCGAGCAATGATCACCCTACTCAAACCCACGTATCCACCCTATACCCGTAACCCAACAACCCCCCCCCCCCCCCCCCTAACCTTACTTTTTACGACACTACGGGCAATTTAGCATGGCCAATCCACCTAACCCGCACATCTTTGGACTGTGGGAGGAAACTGGAGCACCCGGAGAAAACCCAAGCACACACGGGGAGGACATGCAGACTCCGCACAGACAGTGACCCAGCTGGGAATCGAACCTGGGACCCTGGAGCTGTGAAGCATTTATGCTAACCACCATGCTACCGTGCTGCCCAATCTTTCAGGTGTTCCTGTTCCGAGACGTCGGTGACCAAAATATCATCCAGATAAACAGCCACCCATGGTAATCCATGTAGCGCTTTCCACAGTGAGCTGAAAAATGGCGCATGCCCAAAAGTCAAACACATTTATTCAAATAGGCCCTGTTGGGTTTTGATGGTGACATCACACTGTGAGGCCTCATCCACTGGCAACTGCAGATCCCCGCTGCTCATGCCTACCTCAAACCGGCCAGTTTTGGCGTAAAGGTCTTCTATTCATTGAAGAGGATATTTGTGTAGGTGGGAAACGGTATTCATGGTTAATTTATAATCCCCACAAATGTGGACAGAGCCGTCTGGCCTGAGGACGGGAATGGCCCAATCGGCAAAACCGCGATGGGGCTCCTGGTGACCGTATACTACGGCAGCCTTCGTCGTTCTGGCAATGTGTAGTTGTTCTCCAGTACAGGTGGCGAGACGCGCCGTGGTCTTAGATAGGTCCAGCACCCGGGTCCCACTTCGAATATCTTCAAAGGTTTTAAAAACTACCACGGACACCGCTGCCCCAGTGTCAAGTTCCATTTACAACAGGTAGCCATATACCCGGATGGAAACAGTGATCGGGGCTACGCAAGATGGTGAGAGACAGTGTAAAAGGAGCTGGTCCTCCTGCTCCAGATCTCCAAAACGGTTGGCCCAGACCCCAGCCCTGGGGAACACTGTCCACGGCCTGACTGTTGGGGGTGATCCACCCCAGTCTGTTGCCAGCCCCTTGGCAGGGAGCAACCACAAGTAGGGCAATGAGATCCGACACTCATGACAAGGGCAGGCGGTGGCTCCGGGAGACATGGGGACATACACAGCCACATTTCCGGAGCCTGGCAATGATCCAACCAATAGGAGGGGTCCGTATGACCCGGTCCACACCCTGAGGCATTCACCTGGTAGTTTGTAGTTCCCACACTCCCTGGTCTGCGCCTTCCTTCGTCTGGGCTATTTGGATGGCCTGTGACAACGTCTGGTTCCGCTAGCAGACGCCACATCAAATGGATCGAACCGACCAAACAACAGCATCCCTGGATGCGGAAGAACCGAACTCAGGGCTTCAGAAGCAGCGCAGGTCACAAGCTGCAGAGCAGTCCAGAGACCAGAGTTTATCCTTGTCGTCAGAATTATAAGGTCCAGAAAAGAGCACCGTGTATTGGTGCCCAGTGTTGATTTGCAATGCCTCTGTAAAATATTGTTAGACAATCTCATAAAAGGCTCTATATAAATATAATTGTTGTTGATGATCTTGATAGACAGAATTAACCTTTCACACACAGCAATGACTGTGTTCTCAACTTTAGTGAGTGTATGAACTCAGGAATTGCACGCAGCTGTCATTCGTTCGTTTTGGGTTACTGTATTAATAGATTCGACAAAGTCAAGCCCTTGTTTCTCAAGCTGTTTAAAACATTTACATATTTAGCAGTGTGCTCAGTGATATTTTACGCTGGCAATATGGATATGATTATTTCTAAAGCAGGCGAATCGAGTGTACATCACATGTAGGCAGGTCAGCTGAGGTCACAACCAGAGCAGCTATGATCATATTGAATGGCGGCACAGGCTCGATGGGCTGAATGGCCTATTCCTGCTCGGAACTCCTGTGTCCCTGTTTTCCTAGACTGGGAAAGGATGGCAGATTTCCTTCTCGAAAGGTTATAGTGAAGAACATCAACTTTTACAACAATCCAGTCGTCGATCATTTTTATTTTAGAGTCATAGATATTTACAGCATGGAAACAGGCCCTTCGGCCCAGCTTGTCCATGCCGCCCAGTTTCTATCACTAAGCTAGTCCCACTTGCCCGCATCTGGTCCATATCCCTCTATACCCACCCTGCCCATGTAACTGTCTAACTGCTTTTTAAAAAAAATAGTTTTTATTGGAATTTTTTACAGAAAATATAAAAATATAACAAACAATAATATGCAACAAACTACCCCATAACAACCGTAACACCCCCCAAACCGTATCAACACATGTATCCCATCCCCCCCACCCCCCCCAACCCCAACAAGAGAACTTAACCATAAATTTAAAATTAAATAAATCAAATTTAAATAAAATAAACAAACATAGTCATCGTCCCCCCCACCCCCCGGGTTGCTGCTGCTACTGTCCCAGTACCCTATCGTTGAGCCAGAAAGTCGAGGAAAGGTTGCCACCGCCTGAAGAACCTTTGTACCGATCCTCTTAGGGTGAATTTGACCTTCTCTAGTCTAATAAAACCCGCCATGTCGTTGATCCAGGTCTCCACACTCGGGGGCCTCGCATCCTTCCATTGTAGCAAAATCCTTCGCCGGGCTACTGGGGACGCAAAGGCCAGCACACCGGCCTCTTTCGCCTCCTGCACTCCCGGCTCCACCCCAACCCCAAAAATCGCGAGTCCCCATCCTGGCTTGACCCTGGATCCCACCACCCTTGACACCGTCCTCGCCACCCCCTTCCAGAACTCCTCCAGTGCCGGGCATGCCCAGAACATATGGGCATGGTTCGCTGGACTCCCTGAGCACCTGACACACCTATCCTCACCCCCAAAGAATCTACTCATCCTCGTCCCAGTCATGTGGGCCCTGTGCAGCACCTTGAATTGAATGAGGCTGAGCCGCACACACGAGGAGGAAGAATTAACCCTCTCCAGGGCATCAGCCCATGTCCCGTCTTCGATCTGTTCCCCCTCCCACTTAGTTTTCAGCTCCTCTACTGACGCCTCTTCCACCTCCTGCATAACCTTGTAGACATCGGATATCTTCCCCTCTCCGACCCAGACCCCTGAAAGCACCCTGTCCCTCACCCCCCTCGCGGGAAGCGCAGGGAATCCCTCCACCTGCCGTCTAGTAAATGCCTTTACCTGCAGATACCTGAAAAAGTTTCCCGGGGGGAGCCCAAATTTCTCCTCCAACTCCCCCAGGCTCGTAAACCTCCCGTCGATAAACAGGTCCCTCAGCTGTCTGATGCCCGCTCTGTACCAACCCTGAAATCCCCCATCCATGTTCCCCGGGACGAACCTATGGTTCCCCCTCAACGGAGCCTCCATCGAGCCCCCCACTTCTCCCCTATGTCGCCTCCACTGCCCCCAAATCTCGAGGGTAGCCGCCACCACCGGACTCGTGGTATACCTCGTGGGAGGGAGCGGCCACGGCGCCGTTACCAGGGCCCCCAGGCTCGTATCCCCACAGGACGCTCTCTCCATCCATTTCCATGCTGCCCCCTCCCCTCCATTACCCACTTGCGCACCATCGACATATTGGCCGCCCAGTAGTACCCCGAGAGATTGGGCAAAGCCAGCCCCCCCTATCTCTACCCCATTCCAAAAAGACCCTCTTCACCCTCGGGGTGCCATGCGCCCAAACAAAGCCCATGATGCTGCTGGTCACCCTTTTAAAAAGGGCCCTAGGGATAAAGATGGGCAAGCACTGGAAGAGGAACAAGAACCTCGGGAGAATCGTCATTTTGACGGACTGCACTCGACCCGCCAACGACAGCGGCACAATGTCCCACCTTTTAAATTCCTCCTCCATCTGCTCCACTAGTCTGGTGAAGTTAAGCTTACGAAGAGCCCTCCAACTCCTGGCCA
This sequence comes from Scyliorhinus canicula, assembly GCF_902713615.1. Classification (NCBI taxonomy): domain Eukaryota; kingdom Metazoa; phylum Chordata; class Chondrichthyes; order Carcharhiniformes; family Scyliorhinidae; genus Scyliorhinus; species Scyliorhinus canicula. The sequence goes on along the minus strand of NC_052151.1, from coordinate 3,416,815 downwards.
CCTGCACCCCCAGGTACCTGAAACTCTTCACTGCCCTCCTAAAAGGGAGCCTCCCAATTCCCTCCTCTTGATCTCCCGGGTGCACTACAAATACCTCGCTCTTTCCTAAATTTAGCTTATAGCCTGAGAAGCCCCCAAATTCCGCTAACAGCTCCATCACCCCCGGCATTCCCTCCTCTGGGTCCGCCACATACAACAGCAGGTCGTCCGCATACAGCGATACCCGATGTTCCTCCCCACCCCGCACCATACCCCTCCATCTCCCTGACTCCCTCAACGCCATAGCCAGAGGTTCAATCGCCATGGCAAAGAGCAAGGGGGACAGGGGGCACCCCCGCCTGGTCCCACGATAGAGCCCAAAAATCTCCGATCTCCTTCCATTTGTAACTACACTCGCCATCGGAGCCGCGTAGAGCAGCCTCACCCATTTGATGAATCCCTCCCCAAATCCAAACCGCTCCAGCACCTCCCACAGGTACCCCCACTCAACTCTATCAAACGCTTTCTCTGCGTCCAGCGCCACCACCATCTCCGCCTCCCCCTCCCCCTCCACTGCTGGCATCATGATAACATTTAGCAGTCTCCGCACATTCGTGTTGAGCTGCCGCCCCTTGACAAATCCTGTCTGATCTTCGTGTATCACCTCTGGCACACAATCCTCTATCCTGATGGCCAGGATCTTCGCCAGCAACTTAGCGTCAACATTGAGGAGCGAGATAGGCCTGTATGATCCACACTGCAAGGAGTCCTTATCCCACTTTAGGATCAAAGAGATCAGTGCCCGCGACATCATCGGGGGCAAAGCCCCCCCCCTCCCATGCCTCGTTGAAGGCTCGTACCAGCAGGAGGCCCACCAGGTCCGCATACTTTTTGTAAAATTCCACCGGGAACCCGTCCGGCCCCGGGGCCTTACCTGACTGCATTTGTCCAATCCCCCTGACTAGGTCCTCCAGCTCTATCGGCGCCCCCAGCCCCTCTACCAGCCCCTCTTGAACCCTTGGGAAACATAGCCTGTCCATGAAGCTCTCCATTCCCTCTCTCCCCATCGGAGGTTCTGACCGGTACAGTTCCTCGTAAAAGTCCCTAAAGACCCCGTTTACTTCTGTCCCCATTCTGCACTACATTTCCACCCCCATCCTTCACTCCACCAATTTCCCTAGCCGCATCTCGCCTGCGGAGCTGATGCGCCAACATCCTGCTCGCCTTCTCCCCATACTCATATACCGCGCCCTGCGCCCTCCTCCACTGTGTCTCCGCCTTTCTGGTGGTCAGCAAGTCAAATTTGGCCTGCAAACTGCGCCGTTCCCCCAGCAACCCTTCCTCCGGTGCCTCCGCATATCTCCTGTCCACATCCAGGAGCTCCCCCACCAGTCTCTCCCTCTCCTTCCTCTCCCTCCTTTCCCTGTGGGCCCGGATGGAGATCAGCTCCCCCCGGATCACTGCTTTCAGAGCCTCCCAGACCATCCCCACCCGGACCTCCCCCATATCATTGGTATCCAGATACCCCTCAATGCTTCTCCGAACCCTCCTACACACCTCCTCATCCGCCAGCATCCCCACATCCAGGCGCCAGAGCGGACGCTGGTCCCGCACCTCTCCCATCTCCAAATCAACCCAGTGCGGGGCATAGTCCGAAATCGCTATGGCCGAGTACTCGGCGTCCTGCACCCTCGGAATCAATCCCCTGCTCAGGACAAAAAAGTCTATCCGGGAATAAACCCTATGGACATGAGAGAAAAAGGAATCCCACGCTCTTGGTCTTCCAAACCTCCAGGGATCCACCCCTCCCATCTGGTCCATGTATCCCCTCAGTACTTTGGCCGCCGCCGGTCTCCTACCCGTCCTTGAACTGGACCGGTCCAGCACTGTGTTAAAATCTCCCCACATGATCAGGCCCCCTGCCTCCAGGTCCGGTATGCGGCCCTACAAGCGCCTCATGAAGCCGGCATCATCCCAATTCGGGGCATATACATTAACCAGCACCACCTTCTCTCCCTGCAGCCTACCCTTCACCATGATATATCTGTCCTCCTTGTCCGACACCACCTCAGCCGCCTCGAACGCCAGCCTCTTCCCCACCAGAATCGCCACCCCCCGGTTCTTCGCGTCCAATCCTGAGTGATAAACCTACCCCATCCACCCCTTCCTCAGACGAACCTGGTCCGCCACCTTCAGGTGTGTCTCCTGGAGCATAGCCATATCCGCCTTCAGCCCCCTCAGATGAGAAAATACCCTAGTTCTCTTAACCGGCCCATTCAGCCCCCTCACGTTCCAGGTAATCAGCCGGACCAGAGGGCAACCCGCCCCCTTCCCCCGCCGGCTAGCCATAGCTTATCAAATGTTCGCCCCATGCCAGCTCGCCCCGCCTGACCCGTTCCCCATGGCGATAATGCCTCTCCTCTTCCCCCCCGGCCCTCACCAGCTCCTTCCTGGTCATTCCAGCAGCAACCCGGTATTCCCCCCCCCTCCCCCCCCCCCCCCCCCCCTCCCCAGGCTAGGACCCCTCCTAGCCACGACGCACCCTCCATAGTACTTCCTTGAGTCAGCTGACTTCTCCTGACCCCGGCAGCTCCCGCCAACGCCCATCCCCTCCCGGCATGGGGTCATCCCCCTCTTGCCACACCACCTTGGCACCGCTTCAGCGCGGGAAAGAAGACCAGTAGAGGCCCCGCCCCCACCGCCAGCTCCAACCCCCCTGGGGGGCCCGCGCTTTCACACTGCCACACCCCACCCTTCTAACGCAGTTCCCCAACATCCAGTTTCACCCCAACCCCCAGCCCCGTACAGAAGAGAACATATAAAACACAAACCCCCAACATTCCCCACCTAACCCACAACCATACCCAACAGACAAACACACCCGTAAACAGAGCAAAAAGAAAAAAACCAGCATACATAACACACATGTTGAAGTTAAAAAAGTTGAAAAAACAGCAACAGCGAAAACAGCAACGGCCATAATATGTCTCCAGACCCTAGTTCGAGTCCAGCTTCTCCGCCTGTACAAAGGCCCACGTCTCCTCCGGGGACTCGGAAGTAATGGTGCCGGTCCTTGTATGTCACCCACAGGCGCGCAGGCTGCAGCATTCCAAACCTGACCTGCTTGGCATGAAGCACCGCCTTCGTCCGGTTGAACCCGGCCCGCCGCTTAGCCACCTCCGCACTCCAGTCCTGGTTGATCCTCACTACCGAATTCTCCCATTTACTGCTCCTCTCTTTCTTGGCCCAGCGCAGCACACACTCCCGGTCGCTGAATCGATGGAACCGCACCAGCACCGCCCTTGGGGGCTCATTTGCCTTAGGCCTCCTGGCCATCACTCTGTGAGCTCCCTCAAGCTCCAGGGGCAAATGGAAGGACCCCGCTCCCATCAACGAGTTCAGCATCGTAGTCACATACACCGGGAGGTCTGACCCCTCCAGCCCCTCTGCCAGGCCTAGGATCCTCAAATTCTTTCGCCTCGTGCGAACGTCCAGCTCCTCCAAGCGGTCCTGCCACTTTTTATGAAGTGCCTCGTGCAACTCCACTTTCCCCACGAGGACCACGGCCTCCTCCTCCCTTTCAACGGCCTGCCGCTGCAACTCCCGAATAGACACCTCCTGGGCCGCCTGGGTCCCAAGCAGCTTGGTCGTAGTTGCATTCATGGAGTCCAGCAGCTCAGCCTTCAGCTCAGCAAAACAACGCAGGAGAGAGGCCTGCTGCTCCTGCGCCCACTTCCACCAGTCCTCGGGTGTTCCGCCGGCCGCCATTTTGTTCTTCTTCCCCCGTTTTTTTGGGGAGCTGCTGCAGCTTCTTCCTTCGTCACACTCCGGGTGAGCACCATAAATTGTGTGGAAAGCTCCTCCAGACACCTTCCCCCACCGGGATGCGTTAAAACAGCGCTGTTTGGGGCCCTCAAATCGGCCCAAAAATCCCTAAATAGCGGGATCTGCCGAACGTGCGGCTTAGCTCCGCATAGCCGCAACCAGAAGTCATCTAACTGCTTTTTAAAGGACAATATTGTACCCGCCTCTACCACTGCCTCTGGCAGCCCGTTCCAGACCACCCTCTGTGTGAAGAAATGTCCCCTCTGGTCTTTTTTGTATCTCTCCCCTTAAACCTGTGCCCTCTAATTCTAGACTCCTCTACCTTAGGGAAAAGATGTTGACTATCAATTTATCTGTGCCCCTCATTATTTTATAGACCTCAATTAGATCACCCCTAAGCCTCCTGCGCTCCAGGGAAAAAAGTCCCAGCCTATCCAGCCTCTCCTTATAACTGAGACCATCAAGTCCTGGTAGCAGCCTCGTAAATCTCTTCTGTACTCTTTCTAGTTTATCAATATCCTTCCTATAATAGGGTGCCCAGAACTGAACACAGTATTCCATGTGTGGTCTTACCAATGTCTTGTACAACTTCAACAAGACGTCCCAACTCCTGTATTCAATATTCTGGCCAATAAAACCTAGCCTGCTGAATGCCTTCTTCACCACCCTGTCCACCTGTGACTCTGTCTTCAAGGAGCTATGAACCTGTTCCCCTAGATCTCTTTGTTCTGTAACTCTTCCCAATTCCCTACCATTCACTGAGTAGGTCCTGCCCTGATTTGATCGACCAAAATACATCACCTCACATTTATCCAAATTAAACTCCATCTGCCATTCATTGGCCCACTGGCCCAATTGGTCAAGATCCTGTTGCAATCTTACAGAACCTTATTTCTGAGATGGGTTATTTATTCCACTTTTAATTCGCAACTGAATTAAATTTCTTCCAGCTACCATGATGCTATCTGACCTCACTCCTCGGGAGCATTAACCTGGGCACTTCTCTCCGTGAGTTCTGTTCCCCAAGTCAACAGGGGAAAATAGGGCAAATGTCCTCGGTAGCTAATGGGTCACATTATGCTGACAGCATTTACATTAGTGCAGAATGAAAATCTGTCAGCAGATATTCCCCGGAACGTGGTGTGCAGTTCATGGAAATTGTGGAGTTTGAAACCAGTGAAAATGGATAGCCAGGCAAAGCAAAGGAGAGTGCGAGAGAGAGAGTCAGTAAACACTGACAGCGAGAGAGAGAGAGTCAGTATTCACAGAGAGAGAGAGAGTCAGTAAACACAGAGAGAGAGAGAGAGTCAGTATTCACAGAGAGAGAGAGAGAGAGAGTCAGTAAACACTGAGAGGGAGAGAGAGAGAGTCAGTATTCACAGAGAGAGAGGGAGAGAGGGAGAGTCAGTAAACACAGAGAGCGAGAGAGAGAGTCAGTATTCACAGAGAGAGAGAGAGTCAGTAAACACTGAGAGAGAGAGTCAGTATTCACAGAGAGAGAGGGAGAGAGAGAGAGTCAGTAAACACTGAGAGGGAGAGAGAGTCAGTATTCACAGAGAGAGAGGGAGGGAGAGTCAGTAAACACAGAGGGAGAGAGAGAGTCAGTATTCACACAGAGAGAGGGAGAGTCAGTATTCACAGAGAGAGAGAGTCAGTAAACACTGAGAGGGAGAGAGAGTCAGTATTCACAGAGAGAGAGGGAGAGTCAGTATTCACAGAGAGAGAGGGAGAGAGAGAGAGAGTCAGTGTGATTAACGGTATTAATAACTGCTGTAAACGGTACCTGACCTTTAATATCTTGCCCCTTTAAGAGGCTTGGAACGCTGGGGGACTCCGCCTCTGGCTACGCCCCCAGGAAACAGTATATAGGATAAGGCTCCATGTGGTGAGCACACCTCTCTCGGATGCTGTTCAGTTCTCTGTAGATTAAAGCCTTTTGATTACCGACCTTGCTCTCGCGTCGTAATTGAGGGGTGCCTCAATTTAATCTACAGACACATCAAGATGGACAGCGCTCTAAAACCGGAGAAGCTCAACCTGGACGCCAGGTCGCCGGAAGCCCTGGAAATTTTAAATATTGGCTCCGGTGTTTCGAGGACTATCTGGACTCCTCAACGACTGATGTCGACAGCACTCGCAAGCTGCGTTTACTACATGGCCGGGTGGGCCACCGACTCTCCGCCGTGATTGAGAACGCTACGGCCTATGATGCGGCGGTCGAAATACTGAAGAATCGCTTCATAAAACCTACTAACGAGGTACACGCCAGACATTTGCTCTCAACCTGCAGCCAGCGTTCCAGGGAAACGCTGGACGAGTTCGTGGAAAGACTCACTGCGTTCGCGAGGAACTGCAACCACAAAGCAGTGACGGCAGAAGACCACAAAACTTGCATATTCGCGACGCCCTTGTGTCCGGTATCAGGTCCTCGTACATTCGGCAGCGGCTCCTAGAAGACGGGGCAAAGGATCTCCAGGGTACGGTAACGCCCACCGTAACCTCCGTACGTACTCCGCGGACCTTGCGAACCCCTCTCGATCCCCTCCAGACTCGGCCACGCTACAGGCCTGCGCCGCGTGGCAATCCGCACACTCCGGGGGTTCCCCATGCTATTTCTGTGGGCAAAGCCAGCACCCACATCAGCGTTGCCCGGCCCGCTCCGCGATCTGCAACGACTGCAGGAAGAAAGGGCACTTCTCTAAAGTCTGCCTGGCTGGCCCCAAAGGCAACAAATGAAACCCTCACCAGGCCCAGAAATCAAGCTCCCGGTCTCACAGACCCCGCAACGCGGCCGCTTTGCGGCCGGGCATGCCCACTTCAGACGCGTCATCGACCTCGTGCGAGTCATGGGAGCGGCCACCTTGGTGGCGGCCATCTTTGAAACCCGACACGTTCGACCGGCGGCGGTGGCCATCTTGTGACTCCGGGCGGCCATTTTGTGAGTTCGACTCTGTCGGCCCGCCACTAGGAGCGATCACACTCGATCAATCGTGGCCAAAGCACCTGCGGAACTCGATGATGCGGGTTCAAGTCAATGGCCACGACACTCCCTGCCTGTTCGACTCCGGGAGCACGGAGAGCTTTATCCATCCAGACACAGTAAGGCGCTTCTCCCTGCGCACCCACCCTGACTCCCAAACTATCGCCCTCGCTTCGGGGTCGCACTCGGTACAAATCACAGGGTATTGTGTCGCTGACCTCGCAATTCAAGGCGCTGAATACACCCAATTTAAACTCTTCATCCTCCCTCGCCTCTGCGCCCCCCCCTGCTGCTCGGCCTCGACTTTCAGTGCAGCCACCGGAGCCTGACACTGAAGTTCGGCGGGCCCCTGTCCCCACTCACGGTCTGCAGCCTGGCGACACTCAAAGTTGCACCACCCTCCCTCTTCGCGAACCTCACTCCCGTCTGTAAGCCCGTCGCCACCAAGAGTCGCCGGTACAGTACCCAAGACATGACTTTCATCAAGTCAGAGGTTCAGTGGCTACTAAAAGAGGGGGTCATAGAGGCCAGCAACAGCCTTTGGAGGGCTCAAGTATTGGTAGTCCGCTCCGGGGAAAAGCAGCGAATGGTCGTGGATTATAGCCAGACCATAAACTGC
>NC_052151.1:3377522-3408912 GCF_902713615.1 Scyliorhinus canicula | reverse complement strand
CGGGCCGATTCCATAATCAATCTTTGCTGCTCTTAAGTTGATTAAATTGATGGAACCATCAATTCACCAGACACGTGTTTCCAATATGAATCTAGGCTTTAATCAACTTACTTCAGAGCCAGCCTGTTACCCGTTGATGAACTCGTAGTCAACTCAGGCTGACTCTGGATAAGGGTATTTATACAGCGGCACTAGGGGGAGGGGTCATGGGCGGAGCCAAGGGTGGAGCCCAGTACAAGTTCCTGAGTACTTCCAGCGCTACTCCCCCTAGTGGTAGGATAGCGCTACTGCGCTTACAATGACAGTGTGAATTAACATATATACATCTATATATTACATTCATCACACTGTCCCATCAGACTTACCCATCAGAGCCCCCCCATCAGAGTCAGTAAACACTGAGAGGGAGAGAGAGAGAGTCAGTAAACACAGAGAGAGAGAGAGAGACGGACAGAGAGAGAGAGAGTCAGTAAACACTGAGAGGGAGGGAGAGAGTCAGTATTCACAGAGAGAAAGAGGGAGAGCGGGAGAGAGAGAGTCAGTAAACACCGAGAGGGAGAGGGAGAGACAGAGGGAGAGAGAGAGAGAGCGAGTCAGTATTCACAGAGAGAAAGAGAGGGAGGGAGAGAGGGAGAGAGAGTCAGTAAACACTGAGAGGGAGAGAGCGAGTCAGTATTCACAGAGAGAGAGAGGGAGGGAGAGAGGGAGTATTCACAGAGAGAGAAAGAGGGAGAGAAAGAGAGGGAGAGAAAGTGGGAGAGAGTCAGTAAACACTGAGAGGGAGAGAGAGAGAGTCAGTAAACACAGGGAGAGAGAGAGTCAGTATTCACAGAGAGAGAGAGGGAGAGACAGAGGGAGAGGGAGAGAGAGTCAGTATTCACAGAGAGAGAAAGAGGGAGAGAAAGAGAGGAAGAGAAAGTGGGAGAGAGTCAGTAAACACTGAGAGGGAGAGAGAGGGAGTCAGTATTCACAGAGAGAAAGAGAGGGAGGGAGAGGGAGAGAGAGTCAGTATTCACAGAGAGAGAAAGAGGGAGAGAAAGAGAGGGAGAGAAAGTGGGAGAGAGTCAGTAAACACTGAGAGGGAGAGAGAGAGAGTCAGTATTCACAGAGAGAAAGAGAGAGAGCGGGAGAGAGAGAGTCAGTAAACACCGAGAGGGAGAGAATGAGTCAGTATTCAGAGAGAGAGAGTCAGTATGCACTGAGGGAGAGAGAGAGTCAGTATGCACTTTGAGAGAGAGACAGTCTGCCCCAGCAGGCTCCCCAGCAGACCCCCCCCCCCATCAGACTGTACCATCAGACTGTCCCATCAGACAGCCCCATCAGACCCCCTCATCTGACTGTCCCATCAGACCCCCTCATCTGACTGTCCCATCAGACCCCCTCATCTGACTGTCCCATCAGACCCCCCCATCTGACTGTCCCATCAGACTGTCCCATCAGACTGTCCCATCAGACTGCCCCATCAGACCCCCTCATCTGACTGTCCCATCAGACCCCCTCATCTGACTGTCCCATCAGACCCCCCCATCTGACTGTCCCATCAGACTGTCCCATCAGACTGTCCCATCAGACAGCCCCATCTGACTGTCCCATCAGACCCCCCATCTGACTGTCCTATCAGACTGTCCCATCAGACAGTCCCATCAGACAGCCCCATCAGACTGTCCCATCAGACTGTCCCATCAGACTGTCCCATCAGACTGTCCCATCAGACAGCCCCATCAGACTGTCCCATCAGACCCCCCATCAGACTGTCCCATCAGACTGTCCCATCAGACAGCCCCATCGGACGGCCCCATCAGACTGTCCCATCAGACTGTCCCATCAGACTGTCCCATCAGACTGTCCCATCAGACTGTCCCATCAGACAGCCCCATCGGACGGCCCCATCAGACTGTCCCATCAGACCCCCCCATCTGACTGTCCCATCAGACTGTCCCATCAGACTGTCCCATCAGACAGCCCCATCGGACGGCCCCATCAGACTGTCCCATCAGACTGTCCCATCAGACAGCCCCATCAGACTGTCCCATCAGACTGTCCCATCTGACTGTCCCATCAGACCACCCCCATCAGACTGTCCCATCAGACCCCCCCATCAGACCCCCCATAACAGAGCCCCCACCAGCGACCCCAATAACAGACCCCCTCACCAGAGCCCCCCCATAACTGTCCCCCCCACCAGAGACACCCCACAACAGAGCCTGTTGCTCTACTCATAATGTTGGTGAACCACAAGCCTTCCTTTATGTTGATCAAATAACCACACAACCAGTTAGTTATTTCCAAAGATGGTTTATTTACCTACACAAGAGTTATGCTGACGTGCAAACACAATGGGCGGGATTCTCCGCAATGGCCGACACCGGCTCCGGAGTGTTTCACGCTGGCGTTGGAGGCCGCTCCTCGCCCCCTATTCTAGGAGCGGCGTTGCGGGGAACTCGGCCACCGGGCCTTCGACACTGGTGTCAAGGCGGCGCACCGATAATGACCCGGCCGGCGGCGCCTAAGTGACGTCAGCCGCGCATGGAATTATGGTCACTGATCCCAAAGTGATCCCTCACTGACACTTCTGGTCACCGGACCTTCCTTATGCCCCAAGCGGAGGTCAAGTTTCCCCCCCTCTCTGGTCGGGACATCCACATACTGAATGAGGAATTCTTCCTGAATACACTCAACAAATTTCTCTCCAGCCAAACCCCCAGTGCTACGGCTGTCCCAGTTAATGTTGGGAAAGTTAAAGTCCCCAACTATTACCACCCTTTTTTCCGGCAGCTATCTTAATCTCCTTACATATTTGCTCCTCAATTTCCCGCTGACTATTTGGGGGCCTATAGTACAGTCCTATCAAAGTGATCTCACCCTTCTTATTTTTCAGTTTTAGAATTTAGAATTGTACAGCACAGAACAGGCCCTTCGGCCCTCGATGTTGTGCCGAGCAATGATCACCCTACTCAAGCCCACGTATCCACCCTATACCCGTAACCCAACAACCCTATTTTTTTTGGACACTACGGGCAATTTAGCATGGCCAATCCACCTAACCCGCACATCTTTGGACTGTGGGAGGAAACCGGAGCACCCGGAGGAAACCCACGCACACACGGGGAGGACGTGCAGACTCCGCACAGACAGTGACCCAGCTGGGAATCGAACCTGGGACCCTGGAGCTGTGAAGCATTTATGCTAACCACCATGCTACCGTGCTACCCATATAGACTCAGTGGGCGAACCCTCGGATATATCCTCTCTCTGTACTGCCGTGATACTGTCCCTAATCAAAAACGCAACTCCCCCTCCTCTCCTACCTCCTGTTCTATCTTTCCTATAGCATCTGTACCCCGGAACATTGAGCTGCCAATCCTGCCCCTCCCGTAGCCATGTTTCAGTAATAGCTATCATATCTCAGGCCCCTGTACCTATCCATGCTCTGAGTTCATCTGCCTCGCCCGTTAGGCCTCTTGCATTGAAATAAATGCAGTTCAGTGACCTCTCTTTCCTCTGTGCCACCAACCACGTCGAGTGCTGTCTGCTCGGGCATGGCGAGGGGCCGCAGGTCTGCTGGGCCCCCTCCGGTCTTTTCCTGCTCCCGGCGATTGTGCGTGGCCTTCTCCTGGGGGTGGGTGGGTGGGGGGGGGGGGGGGGGGGTGGGGGGGGGGGGGAAGCAAACACAAACAATTACAATGTTAGACTTTCCGACGTAAGCAGCCCAGGGGTTGGGCAGGTATTGGCACCCGGCCATTACCCAGGGCACCCGGCCATTACCCAGGGCACGCGGCCATTACCCAGGGCTCCCGGCCATTACCCAGGGCAGGTGGCCATTACCCAGGGCACCCGGCCATTACCCAGGGCTCCCGGCCATTACCCAGGGCAGGTGGCCATTACCCAGGGCACCCGGCCATTACCCAGGGCACCCGGCCATTACCCAGGGCACCCGGCCATTACCCAGGGCACCCGGCCATTACCCAGGGCTCCCGGCCATTACCCAGGGCTCCTGGCCATTACCCAGGGCACCCGGCCATTACCCAGGGCACCCGGCCATTACCCAGGGCACCCGGCCATTACCCAGGGCTCCCGGCCATTACCCAGGGCACCCGGCCATTACCCAGGGCACCCGGCCATTACCCAGGGCACCCGGCCATTACCCAGGGCACCCGGCCATTACCCAGGGCACCCGGCCATTACCCAGGGCTCCCGGCCATTACCCAGGGCACCCGGCCATTACCCAGGGCACCCGGCCATTACCCAGGGCTCCCGGCCATTACGGCTGGCATGGGTGCTGGCATGTGGGTCAGGGTGGGGGTACAGCCTTCACCCGGGGGTAGGGGGGGGGGGGGGATGGCTGGGTTACGGGTATGTGGGAGAGGGGGAGGGGGGGAATGGCTGGGTTATGGGTATGTGGGAGAGGGGGAGGGGGGGGGGAATGGCTGGGTTACGGGTATGTGGGAGAGGGGGAGGGGGGAATGGCTGGGTTACGGGTATGTGGGAGAGGGGGAGGGGGGAATGGCTGGGTTACGGGTATGTGGGGGGGGATGGCTGGGTTACGGGTATGTGGGAGAGGGGGTGGGGGGGGAATGGCTGGGTTATGGGTATGTGGGAGAGGAGGTGGGGGGGGAATGGCTGGGTTACGGGTATGTGGGAGAGGGGGAGGGGGGGGAATGGCTGGGTTACGGGTATGTGGGAGGGGGGGAATGGCTGGGTTACGGGTATGTGGGAGAGGGGGGGAATGGCTGGGTTACGGGTATGTGGGAGAGGGGGAGGGGGGGGAATGGCTGGGTTACGGGTATGTGGGAGAGGGGGGGGAATGGCTGGGTTACGGGTATGTGGGAGGGGGGGAATGGCTGGGTTACGGGTATGTGGGAGAAGGGGAGGGGGGGGAATAGCTGGGTTACGGGTATGTGGGAGAGGGGGAGGGGGGGGAATGGCTGGGTTACGGGTATGTGGGAGAGGGGGGGGAATGGCTGGGTTACGGGTATGTGGGAGAGGGGGAGGGGGGAGGAATGGCTGGGTTACGGGTATTTGGGAGAGGGGGGGAATGGCTGGGTTACGGGTATGTGGGAGAGGGGGAGGGGGAGGAATGGCTGGGTTACGGGTATGTGGGAGAGGGGGGAATGGCTGGGTTACGGGTATGTGGGAGGGGGGGGGGATGGCTGGGTTACGGGTATGTGGGAGAAGGGGAGGGGGGGGAATGGCTGGGTTATGGGTATGTGGGAGAGGGGGGGAATGGCTGGGTTACGGGTATGTGGGAGAGGGGGAGGGGGGGAATGGCTGGGTTACGGGTATGTGGGAGAGGGGGAGGGGGGGAATGGCTGGGTTACGGGTATGTGGGAGGGGGGGAATGGCTGGGTTACGGGTATGTGGGAGAGGGGGAGGGGGGGGGGAATGGCTGGGTTACGGGTATGTGGGAGAGGGGGGGAATGGCTGGGTTACGGGTATGTGGGAGAGGGGGAGGGGGGGAATGGCTGGGTTACGGGTATGTGGGAGAGGGTGGGGAATGGCTGGGTTACGGGTATGTGGGAGAGGGGGAGGGGGGGAATGGCTGGGTTACGGGTCTGTGGGAGAGGGGTTGGGGGGGAATGGCTGGGTTACGGGTATGTGGGAGAGGGGGAGGGGGGGGAATGGCTGGGTTACGGGTATGTGGGAGAGGGGGAGGGGGGGAATGGCTGGGTTACGGGTATGTGGGAGAGGGGGTGGGGGGGAATGGCTGGGGTTACGGGTATGTGGGAGAGGGGGAGGGGGGGGAATGGCTGGGTTACGGGTATGTGGGAGAGGGGGGAGGGGGGGAATGGCTGGGTTACGGGTATGTGGGAGAGGGGGAGGGGGGGAATGGCTGGGTTACGGGTATGTGGGAGAGGGGGGGGGGGGGGAATGGCTGGGTTACGGGTATGTGGGAGAGGGGGGGGGAATGGCTGGGTTACGGGTATGTGGGGGGGGATGGCTGTGTTACGGGTATGTGGGAGAGGGGGAGGGGGGGGAATGGCTGGGTTACGGGTATGTGGGAGAGGAGGTGGGGGGGGAATGGCTGGGTTACGGGTATGTGGGAGAGGGGGAGGGGGGGGAATGGCTGGGTTACGGGTATGTGGGAGGGGGGGAATGGCTGGGTTACGGGTATGTGGGAGAGGGGGGGAATGGCTGGGTTACGGGTATGTGGGAGAGGGGGAGGGGGGGGAATGGCTGGGTTACGGGTATGTGGGAGAGGGGGGGGGAATGGCTGGGTTACGGGTATGTGGGAGGGGGGGAATGGCTGGGTTACGGGTATGTGGGAGAAGGGGAGGGGGGGGAATAGCTGGGTTACGGGTATGTGGGAGAGGGGGAGGGGGGGGGAATGGCTGGGTTACGGGTATGTGGGAGAGGGGGGGGAATGGCTGGGTACGGGTATGTGGGAGAGGGGGAGGGGGGAGGAATGGCTGGGTTACGGGTATTTGGGAGAGGGGGGGAATGGCTGGGTTACGGGTATGTGGGAGAGGGGGAGGGGAGGAATGGCTGGGTTACGGGTATGTGGGAGAGGGGGAATGGCTGGGTTACGGGTATGTGGGAGGGGGGGGGGATGGCTGGGTTACGGGTATGTGGGAGAAGGGGAGGGGGGGGAATGGCTGGGTTATGGGTATGTGGGAGAGGGGGGGAATGGCTGGGTTACGGGTATGTGGGAGAGGGGGAGGGGGGGAATGGCTGGGTTACGGGTATGTGGGAGAGGGGGAGGGGGGGAATGGCTGGGTTACGGGTATGTGGGAGGGGGGGGAATGGCTGGGTCACGGGTATGTGGGAGAGGGGGAGGGGGGGGGAATGGCTGGGTTACGGGTATGTGGGAGAGGGGGGGAATGGCTGGGTTACGGGTATGTGGGAGAGGGGGGGGGGGGGAATGGCTGGGTTACGGGTATGTGGGAGAGGGTGGGGAATGGCTGGGTTACGGGTATGTGGGAGAGGGGGAGGGGGGGAATGGCTGGGTTACGGGTCTGTGGGAGAGGGGTTGGGGGGGAATGGCTGGGTTACGGGTATGTGGGAGAGGGGGAGGGGGGGGAATGGCTGGGTTACGGGTATGTGGGAGAGGGGGAGGGGGGGAATGGCTGGGTTACGGGTATGTGGGAGAGGGGGTGGGGGGGAATGGCTGGGTTACGGGTATGTGGGAGAGGGGGAGGGGGGGAATGGCTGGGTTACGGGTATGTGGGAGAGGGGGAGGGGGGGAATGGCTGGGTTACGGGTATGTGGGAGAGGGGGAGGGGGGGAATGGCTGGGTTACGGGTATGTGGGAGAGGGGGTGGGGGGGAATGGCTGGGTTACGGGTATGTGGGAGAGGGGGGGGGAATGGCTGGGTTACGGGTATGTGGGGGGGGATGGCTGTGTTACGGGTATGTGGGAGAGGGGGAGGGGGAGAATGGCTGGGTTACGGGTATGTGGGAGAGGGGGAGGGGGGGGGAATGGCTGGGTTACGGGTATGTGAGAGAGGGGGAGGGGGGGAATGGCTGGGTTACGGGTATGTGGGAGAGGGGGGGGAATGGCTGGGTTACGGGTATGTGGGAGAGGGGGAGGGGGGGAATGGCTGGGTTACGGGTATGTGGGAGAGGGGGTGGGGGGGGAATGGCTGGGTTACGGGTATGTGGGAGAGGGGGAGGGGGAGGGGGGGAATGGCTGGGTTACGGGTATGTGGGAGAGAGGGTGGGGGGGGGAATGGCTGGGTTACGGGTATGTGGGAGAGGGGGGGGGGATGGCTGGGTTACGGGTATGTGGGAGAGGGGGGGGGATGGCTGGGTTACGGGTATGTGGGAGAGGGGGAGGGTGAGGGGGGGAATGGCTGGGTTACGGGTATGTGGGAGAGGGTGGGGAATGGCTGGGTTACGGGTATGTGGGAGAGGGGGAGGGGGAGGGGGGAATGGCTGGGTTACGGGTATGTGGGAGAGGGGGTGGGGGGGGGGAATGGCTGGGTTACGGGTATGTGGGAGAGGGGGAGGGGGGGGAATGGCTGGGTTACGGGTATGTGGGAGAGGGGGGGAATGGCTGGGTTACGGGTATGTGGGAGAGGGGGAGGGGGGGGGAATGGCTGGGTTACGGGTATGTGGGAGAGGGGGGGGAGTGGCTGGGTACGGGTATGTGGGGGTGGGGGGGAATGGCTGGGTTACGGGTATGTGGGAGAGGGGGAGGGGGGGGAATGGCTGGGTTACGGGTATTTGGGAGAGGGGGGGAATGGCTGGGTTACGGGTATGTGGGAGAGGGGAGGGGGGGGAATGGCTGGGTTACGGGTATTTGGGAGAGGGGGGGAATGGCTGGGTTACGGGTATGTGGGGGTGGGGGGAATTGATTGTGTTCCACGGGACAATGGTGCTAGTCCGTTCAGAGTGGCTGAATCGGTTCAGCTGTCGCTCCGTTTTTCCTGTCGTAAAACGCCACGGTTACCACGTCAGCACTTTGTCTCAGAAATAACATTTCATTGCCTTGTGTGTCTGCCGTCTTGGCCGCTTCTTTCTCCTGGTTTCTCCATTTTCTGTCTCCTTCTGGCCTCCGGAGTTCCTGTTGTTGGGCATCCTCTCGTGTAGTATTATCAGTTAGGGTGAGGAGATACTTTTTTACGCCGGCTTATTTGGGTAAAAGAGCCTATTTTCTGGTTGGGCGGAGGAGAACCATCTGATGTGCGACTGCTCAGCAGATCCCCATCGTCGGAAGTCAGTTTATTTTCTGTTTGTGGAGTTCGTTCTGAACCCTTTTTCAAAGCTTAACTGGTGGCAACTTTCATGACCTCTCTCAGTCGCTGTACTTGTTGAAAACAGCATTCTTTCTCTCTCTAAGCTCCTCCCAGTTCCTCAAACTAAGGTTCTCAGCAGAAGTGTTCAGACTTGAAGCCATCATCGTTATCTTGGCTGTTTGATGGCCGTCTCCTCTTTATACAAAAGAACAGAGATTTGCTATTAATATGCAACTAACCTCTCATTGGACAAAGAGGCTATCAGACTGTGTGAGGGGCTAATAGCTGTTCAGACTGGAGTGTCCTGAAGGACAATGGATCGGGGATCATCCTGTCCCAGTTTAAGTCTGACTGGGACAATGTAACTCGCCCAGGTGGGGGCGTAACATTCTTCAATCTGTACCAGCAGGCTTTTTTTCTCAGTCTATTTAACCCTAAATTACATGCTCTGTTTTCAACCACATTTCGTATCCCCATCGTGTAACATTTGGGAGCTCACTTGGCTGCCCCATGCTTCCGAGATGGCCCGTTTTTGAGCCTCGCTCCATCACCCTCTGCTGTCTGCACACACAGGTCTGGGATACACCCACCCTGTCGTCTTGCGATGCCTGCGATTATGGTCTGCATTGTCCAAGGGGACACATAAGGACATGGTGAGATTCATGGAGATGAGCTAAACTGAGGGTCTGTAGCTGGTGGGGTGTGTGTGCGAGACACCTGGTCAAAGGGGGCAATACTGGTGTTGGGGTTTGGTGGAGAGTGGGCAGGTTGGGTGTGGTTGGCCTCTAGGGGTATGGGGTGGTGATGTGAGGAGTGAGGGACAGAGTGATGCCAGGAGCAGAGAGGTAGTGACTCACCTGAGCTGCCCGAAGGAGGTTATTCATCTTCTTGCGTCCTCCTGGTGAGACTGGCAGCATTGGCTGCCTCTGCCACCTCCTCCCAGGCCCTGTTAACAATGCCAGGCTTCAGCCTCCTGCCCACCCAGGGGAAGAGGGTGCCCCTCCATTCCTGCATCCAGCATTTGATTGAGCTGTGACTCTGTGACTGTGGGGGCAGTTCTCCCTGGAACCTTCTCCTTGGCTAGAACGAGAGTGTGTGGGGAGAGGAGTGTTTATAAACAACTCCAGCTTGTCAGGCTCCTCAGTGTAAATTCCAGCCCCATTGAATCAGATGGCAGCGGGATTGGGAATTTCTCTGAATCCATGTGGCCAGAGTTCTGGCTTTTTGTAAGTCCTGACATTCCTTCCCGCATAGTGGACCCATTTTTACCAACTGGCCAACCTTTGGGACCCACGCCGGCCAACCTTTGCAACCCACCATTTTCGTTGCCTTTAATATGAGAGGTGAGCCTGCTTGGTCCTCTCAATCTCACGCCAAACAGGTTCACAGGAGGAGAGGGCTATGCACATATCGGCTGCAGGATTCAGCCGGTTCCTTTGTGCCGTCTTCACCTCGCACATGTAGATCATTGTGAAGGACAAAAGCAACAAAATGCTTGTTTTACTCAGCTCCGAGAGACGCTGCTTCTCAGAGACACTACTCCAGAATGCTGACAGTGTCATTGACTTGTGCCGTGTTTAATTTGCTGTCAAAGCTGAGGCCCAGAAGTTCAGTCAGCTTCATTTGGAGTCAGACTTGCCAGTCCATTTATAGTTTCCTTACTGATGCTGTTTTCTTCGATGTATCGTAACAGTGTGGGAAACATGTGTGAATTTTGGCTTTGCACTCGCAATTGCCAAACCTTCAATGGCTTTTGGAAAGCTGGAAAGCTGTGGGCAGCACGGCAGCATTGTGGATAGCACAATCGCTTCACAGCTCCAGGGTCCCAGGTTCAATTCCCGGCTTGGGTCACTGTCTGTGCGAAGTCTGCACATCCTCCCCGTGTGTGCGTGGGTTTCCTCCGGGTGCTCCGATTTCCTCACACAGTCCAAAGATGTGCAGGGTAGGTGGATTGGCCATGATAAATTGCCCTTAGTGTCCAAAATTGCCCTTAGTGTTCGGTAGGGTTACTGGGTTTTGGGGATAGGTTGGGGGTGTGGGCTTGGGTAGGGTGCTCTTTTCAAGAGACGGTGCAGACTCAATGGGCCGAATGGCCTCCTTCTGCACTGTAAATTCCATGATAACAATGCAGAAAGCAATCACCATCCTTTCCTTGCAATTTGAGGGTCAGTTCATTTAGAATTGACAAGATGTCTGCAAGGTAAGACATAGTTAGCATCCAAGTTTCATCAGCAAACAGATCAGCCAGAGAGGACAATTTCTCGAGGAGGAAAGCGTGGATTTTGTATCTCAGTTTGTAAACTCTGAGTACCTCCCCTGTTGACTGATCATTACAGTAACTCTTCAAGTGGATGAAGTCCATCGTCATTGTGATTGACTGGTCACTGTTTGGATTCAATGCTTTAATGTAGTCTAAATAGTCAGCAAAAACCTTATAGCCGCCTTTCAGTACAGAGAGGGCGGCGATGTTAAGTAATGGGTTAAGACACATTCCAATTAGTTGTCTCATTTATGTTAAGTATCCAATAATTGACACTGATATGTAAAGGGGCTTCAGGTGTTTGTGGAAAAGGAGCAGTACCTTTGACTCTTTATACAACAGCAGCTAAATGTATAACAAATGGTAGCAGAGGATAGTTGCTGCGCAAATGTGAAAGGTTGAAAGATACAACTTTTCCAGACCAAACCAAGGAGTGAGTGAGAAAAAAACCCAAAGATATATGGCTGACCCGAGGATAAAGATGGTCAGATATGACTAACCCCCACTTATTTTCTGAAAGGGAATCGTACGACCAATGGAGAAGTGCAGTAGTTATGTGGACTAAGGTAACTGCCTTGGGAAAGAGAATACAAGGTATGGCATTGGCTCTTTCTTTCCCATATGGTAGTAAAATCCGAAACAAAGTGCTTTCTGAGCTGGAGTTTGAAGAGTTAGACTCAGAAGAAGGCCTGGAGACTACGTTATATGGATAAGATTTATAAAAAGGATGACTTGTTAAGTGCGCATGAAGCATTGTCGGATTTTGATAAGTTCTGGAAAATGGAGGATTTCTCCATGGAAGACTGTGTGGTATTGTAGGCCAAGAGTGCTGTACTTACATTCCAGATGGCTCTGAAAATATCACTAACCTGGCCGACCATATTAAGAAACAGGCTGCTCAAATTTAAGAAATTGGCAGTGAATTTCACGACTATAACCCGCCGGGTTGGCTAGGGTGGTTGGGTCACGGGTTATTTGACTGGATCTTTAAGGCCTTTATTCTACTGCTACTAATGCTATTAGGGATAGGATTGCTTTCCTGCTTGTGTAAATGCATTTTCAAACGTATCATGGATATACCTATTTAGCTAGTTGTCATGATATGACAAAAGGGGGGAGTGTGGTATTGTGTGAAGCAAATAATGGCATGATGGGAAAACTAGTCAAGTTTTCTTGGTGCAATTGAATTTAACCTAAGACACAGATTCAGAATACACATAGACAGCATGTCCTGAGAACTGGGTGACTCTGAGAGTCTAGATAAGGCTTGAACTTAGAAGCAGTCTCAATACATAACAAGCTGAACAACTATCTCTTCCTGTTCCTAAACAAATTCTTCCCTTTCTTAAAACAAAGACAAGATAATGATATGAAACTCCAGTCCCCTAAAGGTCAGCAAGGTGACGCCATTGTAACGATTATTACTTATGTTTTACTTTCAATTAAATTCCTGACCAAGCTGTATTCATGTTATCTTGATCCTATAATGTATAAGAATCGCCTTCTTTTCTGTACTATCGCAGACTTGGGACGGACTCAGCAGTTTGTATTTGACTGCCTTCCGACTTCAAAAGTCTCAGCCGTTACTGCTAGCAGTCAGTTCTAATTCGGAAATAAAGTTCAGTTTTGCTTACCTAATGAATCATGTTTGTATTTCTCTATCACAGTCAAGACGCGGGGAAAATATTGAATACGACAACTGTATAATGGAATTTGGCAGACTATATAAAAGGCTGCAGAAACACAGGCTGGAATTTCCACAGTCTGTGTTGGCCTTTAAATTATTTGACTGTGCTAGAGTGAACAACATGGATAGACTCCTGGGTTTGACAGGAGTTCAGTTTACGGATAAGGATATCTTATTCAAACAGATGACAAAAGCTTTATAAAAGTTTCTGGGGAAACATTCGATTCCGATGGCTCTGATGACACAAATAGGTCAGTCTGCAATAAAGCAGAATATGGAAGGCACACTATTAACAGGATGGCGAAATTGTACGGCTACGAACAGGTTGCAAGGGTATGGAAGGAAATCGGGACCCGGAAATTATGAAGACAGAAACCCAGTTACAACCTACAATAGGAAGATGAATCCCAGAAATACACGGGGCATGATAAATCGGTGTTTTCAATGTGACTCTCAATACCATTATGTTTTCAACTGTCCAACTCGTTATGATAGAGTATTTGAAGCGACGCATGACACGGAAGAGTCTGAAGAGGAAAAAGATAGTGACCAGAAAGAAGGCATTGTCCTATTAACAAGCAGTTTTACGCCGGTAATTGTGGTAGACACCACTAGTGTTATAATTTATGTATTGCGGCACTGACCATATGTTACTGGTATGACGGTAAATCCCAGCCTGCTGGCTCCGCCTAGCAGGTGGTGTATAAAATTGTGTGCTCTCCTGCGCTGCAGCCATTCTGGTTCCAGCTACAGGAGGCACAACATCTTGTGCAATAAAGCCTCGATTGTTGTTATTTCGTGGTAATTAACGGTACATCAGTAATGAGGGTGTTGGTTGCAGAATCCTTCAATTGTGCTGTATTGGACAGTGGCTGCACATCTACTGTGTGTGGAATTGACTGGTTAAAATGTTACCTGGACTCCTTGAATGCTGAAAATCGGAACAAGGTTAAGGAATTTGAAAGTTCCACAAGTTTCAGGTTTGGGGATGATAATACTCTGAAGTTGCTGAAAAGAGTGGTGATCCCTTGCAATATTGCCGGAGTGAATCGTTTCATTAGCATGGATGTTGTATCAAGTGAGATACCTTTGCTTCTGAGCAGACCATCGATGAAGAAAGCATACATGGAACTGGATATGGAACAGGATAAGGCAACAGTTTTTGGAAAGACGGTGGACTTACAATTTACACAGTCGGGACACTATTGTATTCCATTACATTACTGACAAATAATATTTCAAGTAGAGTGGTTAAGGATGTGTTAATGGCAGTTGAAAATGGGACTTTAGCTGATAAAAAGCTTGTTGTATTAAAACTGCATAGGCAATTTGCACATCCGTCTCCTCGGAGGCTGAAAAATGTATTAAAGGATGCAGGGGTAAGGGATAAAGACTATACTAAGCTGATAGAACAGGTTAGCGATCGCTGTGAGGTTTGTAGGAAGTACAGAAGGACACCTTCACGACCGATAGTAACCCTACCTTTGGCCAGGGATTTTAACAACATTGTGGCCATGGACCTTAAGATCTGGGATAAAGCAAATAATATATTTATTTTGCATTTTGTAGATTTAGGAACCAGATTTAGTCAATCAACGACTGTACGAAGTAAAATAAAGAGAGTAATTCTGGATCAAATCGTGGAAAAATGGATCGGGACAGGAATGGGCCCATCGGCAAAATTCCTTACGGACAATGGGGGAGAATTTACTTATAATGAGTTGAGGGATATGTGTGAAAACGTGAATACCACAGTTCTGAACACGGCTGCAGAAAGCCCATTTAGTAATGATATGTGTTAAAGAAACCATGCGGTAATAAATGACATGCTTTGGAAAACTTTGGCAGATAGACCAAACTACACGCTAAATTCAGCTTTAGCATGGGCGGTACATGCGAAGAATTCATTGCAGATGGTTGGGGGCAAGAGTCCCTATCAATTACTGTTTGGTAGAAAATTCCGTCCATTTTGGATGACCAGCCTCCAGCTTGGGAAGGGACTACAATTAGCTCAGGTTTTGCTGAGCATTTAAATGCATTACATAGCAGTGGAAAAGCTTTTTTGGAAGCAGAAGTCTCTGAAAAAATTCACAGAGCTTTAAGACATATTGTATGGCCATCAGATGCATTTTTCAGCAAGGAGATATGGTATACTATAAGAGAGACAATTCTAATGAATGGAAAGGCCCAGGGAAGATCACAGGCATAGATGGCAAAACATTTATTTTGCAACATGGCAATCAGACTGTTAGGGTACGTTAATCAAGGATAATGGGTACAGATTACAAATTTTCAAATTTAGACAGAGCAGACAGACATGATGAGGAACCAGGGTCATCTGGTACGCACGTGCTACAGAACTATGAGGACCAGGTAACTGATATAGACAGGGTTTCTGTAGAGGAACACAATACTTCTGATGAATTAGAACAGGCCATTTTTCAGAAAGGACAACTGCCAAAAGTTGGTACAAAAGTGACATACTTGCCTGAAGGGTCTAGTCAATGCAGGAAGCAACTGTTATTAGCACAACAGGGAAGGCCACTGGAAAGTATGAACATTGGCTGAATGCACAGCATTCAGGGGAGGGAGTCAAGACAATGTATTGGGAACACGAAGTTCAAAAATGGAGGGCACAGAAATGCAGTGCCAATTCAGATAGTACATCGGATAGTGAACAGGTCCGCAGGAAAAGGTTGCAAACTATTGAAAGGACATCCCACAGCAGAAGGGAAAGATCAAGCAGTAGCGGTACAGAATGTGATACCAGGTGGGAGAGGGGACATAGTTTATCAAGATCTCGGAACATGAGTAAGACTACAAATACAATTGGGAGTAGAAGCCCACATGCACGTGAGATTTTGGTGGCTTCCAATAAGTTAGATGAGAAAGTTATCAAAGATGCCAAACAGCAAGAACTGCATAGTTGAGTAAGTTTGGGGTATAGACGGGAGTACCAGATAGGGGACAAAGAGCTCTATCCCACATAGGGATTTGCAGGGAAAAGGTTCTTCCGGATGGAAGTTATAAGGCAAAGGCCAGGCTTATGGCAAGGGGATTTGAAGAAAACTTAGAAGCTCAGGATTTAAGGGTAGATTCACCTACGATAGGAAAGGTTATTTTAAAGATCTTCTTGTCTCTATTAGCCACAAAGGCATGGGAATGCAAATCTATAGATATCAAAGCTGCCTTTTTGCAGGGTCATCAGCTCCTGAGAGACATTTTTCTCCGTCCTCCTAAAGAGGCAGGTAACAAATATTTATATGGATTAAATGATGTGTCTGGAGTCTGGTATTTTTCGGTAAGGTCAGTTTTGTTAAAGTTTGGTTGTTGCCAGTTGAAAGCAGATCTGGCAATGTTTTACTGGCACTACAAGGAAATCTTTCTGGCTTCTTTCTGGTGCATGTTGATGGTTTTTTTGTGGTTGACTAGTGATTTTGAAGCTATTGTAATCTCTGTGTTGAGGAAAGAATTCAGGGTTGGAAACAGGCTTCCGGTGCATTTAAATATATTGGACTGGAAATCGGACAGACTAAGTTAGGGGCAACTTTACATCAGCAATCTCATTTGGAGAGCATCAGCCCAATAGCAATTAGTCGTGGCCGGGTTTCACAAAAAGATGCAGTGGTTTCAAAGATGGAAAAAGAGCAACTGCAAAGTTTAATTGGGCAACTGAATTGGTTAGGCAGACAGACTAGACCGGACGTGAGTTTTGATGTCTTAGAGTTGAGTACAAAAATTAATGATTCCAAAGTGGATGACATAATAAGAGCAAATAAAGCCTTGGTCAAACTAAAAATGTGTTTTGAGGTTCCCGGTTTTAGGTGACCTTAGGCATTTGAAACTCATAGTTTATAGAGATGTGTCCTATGCAAATTTATGTGATGGGGTTTCAAGCGGAGGAGGTTTTATAATTTTCCTTTTGGGGAACAATGGTAAATGTTGCCCTCTTGTGTGGGGAACAAAGAAAATAAGGAGAGTGGTCAAAAGCACTTTGGCTGCTGAGAGGTTAAGCCTTGTAGAGGCGGTGGATATGGCATTTTATATAAATCAGATATTGACAGAAATATTGGGATTAGGGGATTTGGGTAATATACCTATTGAATGTCACATTGACAATAAAATCCCGTGAGAAAATGTACACTCTACAAAAAGTGTCAATGAGAAAAGGCTCAGGATAGACATTGCAAGTTTGAAGCAGATGTTGGACAGAGGGGAGATAGCAAAAATTAAATGGGTCGACAGTAGCTATCAATTTTCAGACCGTTTAACAAAAAGAGGGGCTAGTTCACAGAAACTTTTGGATATTGTTAATGAAGGGCGCCTGTTTCTGTGACTTTTTTCCTTCCAAAAATGAAAAGAAAGAAGGGGGGAAATTGCGTGTGTGTTTTTGAGTTTCTTGTAATTTTGTTTTCACCTAATTATTCTTTTCTCCAAGAAAGGGGGGACTGTTAAGTAATGGGTTAAGAGACATTCCAATTAGTTGTCTCATTTATGTTTTTAAAAAAAAATAATTTTTATTGAAAAATTTTGAATTTATACAACAACAACGAACCATAATAAAATACCAAAAATAACAATAATATTAGCAATCATAAACATTCGCCCCACCTCCATGAACAACACAGCATTTTAACAATAACGCAAATGAACACAAAATTAAGTTGCATAATAGAAACTACAATAAGGAACACCCCCCCCCCCCCCCTTACCCCCCCCCCCCCCCCCCCCCCCCCCCCCCCCCCCTCCCCCGCCGCCGGGTTGCTGCTGCCATTGACCAAGATACCTAGCTTTGAGCCAGGAAGCCCAGAAAAGGCTGCCATGGTTTATAGAACCCTTGTATTGATCCTCTCAGGGCAAATTTGACCCTTTCCAATTTTATAAATCCCGCCATGTCACTGATCCAGGTCGCCACACTTGGGGGCCTCGCATCCTTCCACTGTAGCAAGATCCTCTGCCGGGCTACTAGGGACGCAAAGGCCAGCACACCGGCATCTTTCGCCTCCTGCACTCCCGGCTCTACCGCAACTCCAAAAATCGCGAGTCCCCACCCTGGTTTGACCCTGGAACCAACCACCCTCGACACCGTCCCCGCCACCCCCTTCCAGAATTCTTCCAGTGCTGGGCATGCCCAGACATATGGGCGTGGTTCGCTGGACTCCCCGAACATCTGGTGCACCTGTCCTCACCCCCAAAGAACCTACTCATCCTAGTCCCGGACATGTGGGCCCGGTGCAGCACCTTAAATTGGATGAGACTAAGCCTCTCACATGAGGAGGAAGAGTTGACTCTCTCCAAGGCATCCGCCCAAGTCCCATCCTCCATCTGCTCCCCAAGTTCCTCCTCCCATTTAGCCTTCAGCTCTTCCACTGATGACTCCTCCACCTCCTGCATTACCTTATAGATGTCAGACACCTTCCCCTCTCCGACCCACACCTTATCCTCTCCGACCCACACCCCCGAAAGCACTCTGTCCATCGTCCCCCGCGAGGGCAGCAAAGGGAATCCCTCTACCTGTCGCCTAGCAAACGCCTTTACCTGCAAGTATCTGAACATGTTCCCTTGGGGAAGCCCAAATTTATCCTCCAGTTCCCCCAGGCCCGCAAACCTCCCGCCAATAAACAGGTCCCTCAATTTACTGATGCCCACCCTTTGCCACCCCCTAAATCCCCCATCCCTGTTCCCTGGAATGAACCGGTGATTGCCACCCAGTGGAGCCTCCATCGAGCTCCCTGTTTCCCCCCTATGCCGTCTCCACTGTCCCCAGATTCTTAGGGTCACCGCCACCACCGGGCTCATGGTAAACCTCTTAGGGGAGAGCGGCAACGGCGCCGTTGCCATGGCACCCAGGCTCGTACCTCTACATGACGCCATCTCCATTCTTTTCCACGCCGCCCCTCCCCCCTCCATCACCCATTTACGCACCATTGACACATTGACTGCCCAACAGTACCCCAGAAGGTTGGGCAGCGCCAGCCCGCCTCTATCCCTCCCTCGCTCCAGGAATACCCTCTTCACTCTCGGAGTCCCATGTGCCCACACAAAGCTCAAAATACTGCTAGTCACTCTCCTAAAGAAGGCCCTGGGGATAAAGATGGGCAGGCACTGAAAGAGGAACAAGAACCTCGGAAGCACCGTCATTTTGACGGACTGCACCCTCCCCGCCAACGATACTGGCAGCATGTCCCACCTCTTGAACTCCTCCTCCATCTGATCTACAAGTCTGGTGAAATTATGTTTGTGAAGAGTCCCCCAGTCCCTGGCCACCTGCACCCCCAGGTACCTAAAGCTCTCCCCTACCCGCCTAAGCGGGAGCCTACCAATTCCTTCCTCCTGGTCTCCAGGGTGCACCACAAACACCTCACTCTTGCCTAAATTTAGTTTATAACCTGAAAAGGTCCCAAACTCAGCTAGCAGCTCCATCACCCCCGGCATCCCTCCCACCGGGTCGGCCACATACAGTAACAGGTCATCGGCATACAACGACACCCTATGTTCCTCCCCACCTTGCACCAAACCTCTCCACCTCTCTGAATCCCTCAACGCCATCGCCAGCGGCTCGATTGCCAATGCAAACAACAAGGGGGACAGGGGGCAACCCTGCCTGGTCCCTCGGTAAAGCTGGAAGTACTCCGAAGTTGTCTCATTTATGTTAAGCATCCAATAATTGACACTGATATGTAAAGGGGCTTCAGGTGGCCTTTGTGTCAGGTGATGTGATGTTAGAGTCTGTTGAAGTAAATTAAAGGTATTTGTGGAAAAGGAGCAGGTCCTTTGACTCTTTATACAACAGCAGCTAAATGTAGAACAGACGATGTGATGATTTCCCATGGCTTTCATTATATCCCTTGCCAAGCGTCTGGTTCTGTCCATAATTAAACCATGAGGAATAGATACTCTCTCCAAATCATTTGAGTAATGTTTAGGAAAGTAAAACAGATTGAGGTCATAGCCTTGTCCATCATCGCTGATCACCACACAGTCAGCTGCCTGCATGCCGCAATCGCACTTTGACCCTGCATTCAGGACCCAACACTTCTGGGTCGCATGCGCATTGGTTAGTGGGCACGCATGTGCAGTGCACCCGCATTGTTTTAGCTGGTCGCAGCCACTATTTGTAAAGCCGGTCTCGGCCGGCATTGTTAAAAGCCAGCTGCTGCGGCTGTTGGGCGTGAATTTCCACGATCGGGAATGTCGTGATGGACGGCTCCGCAACCCTCCCAACACCCTCCCGTGACCCACCCGTGGGTCGTGACCCCCACTTTGAAAGTGCCTGCTCTAGGGAAGCTCCTGCAATCATTACAAAATTGCATCAGGACTCTCGTTGTAAATAAATATCTGCCTGTGGTCCTCTGGGACTATGGGGACTTTACCTTGACCTATATATACCCTAACCCAGGCACTCAATAACATTACAGCAAAACGTATATATAATACCATCTTTATAAAAAAGTCCTACCTCTGTCACAGTAATGCTGTTGAATGTAATGAAAAAAAATGAAAATCGCTTATTGTCACAAGTAGGCTTCAATGAAGTTACTGTGAAAAGCCCCTAGTCGCCACATTCTGGCGCCTGGTCGGGGAGGCTGGTACGGGAATTGAACCGTGCTGCTGGCCTGCCTTGTCCTGCTTTCAAAGCCAGCAATTTAGCCCTGTGCTAAACAGCCCCTTTTAATGTCAAAGGGAGATGGGCGGAACCCAAACTGAGGTTATTGCTCAGTTCACTTTGTTGATGATGGAGAGTAGACTGATAGGGTGATAATTGGCTGGGTTGGATTTGTCCTGTTTCCTGTGTACAGGACACACCTCATTGCCGAGTAGATGCCAGTGTTGTAGCTGTACTGAAACAGCTTGGCTAGGGGCGCGGCAAGTTCTGGAAAACAAGTCTTCAGTACTATTGCTGGGATAGTGTCAGGACCCACAGCCTTTGCAATATCCAGTGCCTTCAGCCATTTCTTGATATCACACGGAGTGAATCGTATTGGATGAAGACTGACATCTGTGATTCTCAGAACATCCGGAGGTAATATAGAAAGATAGAAAATAGGAGCAGGAGTCCATTCGGCCCTTCGAGCCTGCTCTGTCATTCATTATGATCGAGGCTGATCATCCAACTCAATAACCTAATCCTACCTAACCCCCAACATCCTTTCATCCTTTCACCCCCAGAGCTCTATCTATCTAACTGCTTCACAACAGACAGGCTGGGATTGCCCCTTCAGGAATCTAACTGCTTCTCCGATGGCGAACCCGGGATTGGTCCCCACTGGCACGAGGAGCGCCCCCGACATGCCTTTCCATGGCACGCCGGGATCCTTGCTTCAACTGAGAGGACTGGGCCGAATCTCTCAGACAGGTCCCTGACCTCTGAGATTGGAGCAGCCCCATCTCCATTAGCCAACCCCCCCCCCCCTCCTCCCCCCCCATCCCGGATCGCAGGCTGGTCACCACCCCTCCCTAATCGCTGGCACGCGATTGGATCACTGCAGAGCTATGAAAAGAAACAATCTGATTGATTGCTTTGAAGTTCCAGTGAGCTGCCAATCACACTGAGTGTGAATTTCAAGCAAGCAATCCAGTTCAAACAATCCCCTCCTTCAAGGGCGGCTCGGTAGCACAGTGGTTAGCACTGTGGCTTCTGCACAGGGGCACCAGACAAGGATACCCACTGTCCCCGCTGCTGTTCGCACTAGCAATCGAACCGCTAGCAATCGCGCTCAGGGCAGCAAAAAATTGGAGGGGGATCCGAAGGGGAGGCAGAGAGCACAGAGTCTCACTCTATGCAGATGATCTGCTCCTCTACATCTTGGACCCACAAAGCAGCATGGACGGAATCATCGTGCTCCTGAAAGAGTTTGGAGCCTTCTCATGAGCAAAAGCGAGATCTTCCCAGTACACCCGCAAGGGGGGGGGGGGGGGGGGGGGCAGCACTAAAGGGGCTGCCGTTCAAACAAGCCCAACACAAATTCTGCTACCTGGGGATCCAAATAGCCCATGACTGGAAAGGGATCCACAAATGGAACCTCACCAGCCTGACGGAGGAAGTAAAAAAGGACCTGAAAAGATGGAACACACTCCCGCTCTCCCTCGCGGGGAGAGTCCAGATGATCAAAATGAACGTACTGCCCAGGTTCCTCTTCCTGTTTAGATCCATTCCGATCTACATCCCCAAGGCCTTTTTCAAAGTGCTGGACAAACTTATCATGGCGTTCGTATGGGGGGGGGGGTAAAAATGCTAGGATCCCAAAGAAGGTCCTACAAAAAACAAAATCCAGGGGGGGGCTAACCCTCCCGAATCTACAATTCTACCACTGGGCGGCAACAGCCGAGCGAGTAAGGGGATGGATCCAGGAGCCAGAGGCCGAGTGGGTGCGTGCGGAGGAGGCCTCCTGCATGGGGACCTCCCTCCGGGCCCTCGCCACGGCAGCACTCCCATCCCCACCCAAAAAACACTCCAGCAGCCCAGTGGTGACAGCCACCCTCCAATCCTGGAACCAACTGCGGCAGCAATTTGGCCTGACCAAAATGTCGGACAAGGCTCCCATCTGCAACAACCATAGGTTCACACCAGCACTGACTGACACCACCTTCAAAAGGTGGAGACAGGACGGGGGGACACTGACAGTCAGGGACCTATACACGGACGACAGGATCGCAACACTGGACGAACTGACAGAGAAATTTCGGCTAGCCGGGGGGAACGAGCTGCGGTACTTCCAGCTCAAACACTTCCTACGAAAGGAGACAAGGACGTACCCACAACCGCCACGACAGACACTACTGGAAGACCTACTGGACGCAAGTGTCCTAGAGAAAGGGAACTGTAGCGACATGTATGACCGACTGGTAGAAAGGGACAACACCGTGCTGGACGCAACAAGAATGAAATGGGAGGACAACCTGGGGATGGAGATAGGGTGGGGACTCTGGAGCGAAGCACTGCATAGGGTCAACTCCACCTCCACGTGTGCAAGGCTCAGCCTGACACAACTAAAAGTGGTACATAGATCCCACTTAACAAGAAACCGTATGAGTAGGTTCTTCCCGGAGGTGGAGGATAGATGTGAACGGTGCCAAAGAGGCCCGGCCAACCACGCCCACATGTTCTGGTCTTGCCTCAGACTTGTGGAGTACTGGACAGCCTTCTTCGAGGCTATGTCCAAAGTGGTGGGGGTGAGGGTGGAGCCATGCCCGATAGTGGCGGTCTTCAGGGTTTCAGACCAGCCAGATCTATTCCTGGGGAGGAGGCGGACGCCCTTGCCTTTGCCTCCCTGATCGCCCGCCGTAGAATCCTGTTTGGCTGGCGGTCAGCAGCACCGCCCAGAGCTGCAGACTGGCTGTCCGACCTCTCGGAACCTCTCCAAATGGAGAAAATCAAATTCGCCATCCGAGGGTCGGACGACGGCTTCCACAGAACGTGGGAGCCATTCATGCAATTGTTCCGGGACCTGTTTGTGGCCAACGAACAAGAGGAAGAATAGTCGGGTGGCCAAGAATCAGGGGAAAATGGACGGGAATCGGGGGAAGGTTGCGGGGGGGGGGGGGGGGGGGGGGGGGCAGGGCTACGGGTTCGTTATGGGGGTTTGACGGCTAGCTAAGGCCCAAAACCAAATTGTAAACAAATGCCTACAAACATGTGCCTCGGCCATATTGGGGAATGTAAAATATGTATGCCGGCTAAAGGGGGCGGCCACAGTTGTTATTATGAAGATGCTTACCTGTAAATATATATGTTAATTTTTGCATGTTTTTTTTCTAATAATTTGTAATTTGTTGGAATTAAAATATGATATCTCAATAAAAAAACATTTAAAAAAAAAAGTTCTGTGGCTTCACAGCTCCAGGGTCCCAGGTTCGATTGCCGGCCTTGGGTCACTGTCTGTGCGCAGTCTACATGTTCTCCCCGTACCTGCGTGGGTTTCCTCCGGGTCCTCCGCTTCCTCCAATGATGTGCAGGTGGATTGTCTATGCTAAACTCCCCTTGGTGTCCAAAAATGGTTGGTTGCTGGGTTGCGGGGATGGGATGGAGGTGTGGGCTTGGGTGGGGTCTCTTTTCAGGGGCCGGTGCAGACTCGATGGGCTGAATGGCCTTCTTCTGCAAATTCTATAATTCTATGATTCATTCAGCTTCCTGGCCATAATTCACCTTCCTGCCTTCAATGCTTCAAATGCAATGGCTGTGAGAAAATCACTTCAAAGGTTTTCACCACTTTAGAACAGTACAGCACAGAACAGGCCCTTCGGCCCTCGATGTTGTGCCGAGCAATGATCACCCTACTTAAACCCACGTAACCTGTATACCCGTAACCCAACAATCCCCCCCATTAACCTTACACTACGGGCAATTTAGCATGGCCAATCCACCTAACCCGCACATCTTTGGACTGTGGGAGGAAACCGGAGCACCCGGAGGAAACCCACACAGACACGGGGAGGACGTGCAGACTCCACACAGACAGTGACCCAAGCTGGAATCGAACCTGGGACCCTGGAGCTGTGAAGCATTGATGCTAACCACCATGCTACCGTGAGGCCCTTTAAGGCCACTTTGAAGGCATATCTTTCACCTTAATCTCACAGACCATTAAACTTAGCATTCTGACAGACTTTATCAAGGGTTTTGGGGTGCAGATGGCGAGAGCAATCCAGGAAGACCCATCCAGGGACCACACCCGACCAGAACCCCTCCAGCCCAGCACAATCCCCACCTCCCAGGAAGGATCCCCTCGACACCCTGGCAGCTATTGTTGGGGGAGCACTTATCACTTTGCCACCCCTCAGACTGCAAGCCGCCAGGTCCATTCTCCAAAATACTTGCACCAATTCACACCAGCTGGACTCTTGTTTATGGGATGTGGGCGTTGCTAGCTAGATCAGCATTTATTTCCCATCCCTAGTTGCCCTTCAGAAGGTGGGGGGGAGCTGCCTTCTTGAACCACAGCAGCACTTGAGGTGTAGGTACACCCACTGTGCTGTTAGGGAGGGAGTTCCAGGATGTTGCCCCAGCGACAGTGAAGGAACGGCCGATATATTTCCCAGTCAGGGTGGGGAGTGACTTGGAGAGGAACCTCCAGGTGGTGGGGTTCCCAGGTATTTGCTGCTCTTGTCTTTCTAGATGGTAGTGGCCGTGGGTTTGGAAGGTGCTAAGGAACCTCGGTGAGTTACTGCAGTGCATCTTGTAGACGGTACACACGGCTGCCACTGTGCGTCGGTGGTGGAGGGTTTGAATGTTTGTGGAAGGGGAGCAATCAAGCGGGGCTGCTTTGTCCTGGATGGTGTCGAGCTTCTTGAGTGTTGTTGGAGCTGCACTCATCCAGGCAAGTGGAGAGTATTCCCTCACACTCCTGACTTGTGCCTTGTAGATGGGGAGATGGTGGGCAGGCTTTGGAGGAGTCAGGAGGTGAGTTACTCGTGTAGGATTCCTAGCCTTTGACCTGCCCTGGTAGACACAGTATTAATATGGCTGGGTCCAGTTCAGTTTCTGATCAATGCTAACCCCCAGGATGTTGATTGTGGGGATTCAGCGATGGTAATGCCATTGAATGTCAAGGGTGAAAGTTTGATTCTCTCTTCCTGGAGGTGTCATTATCTGGCACTTGTGTGGCGTAAATGTAACTTGCCACTTTCTGTAATGGGAATGGGATTGGATCTTGTTAACTAACACATACTTTCTGTAACGGGGAATGGGATTGGATCTTGTTAACTAACCCATACTCTCTGTAATAGGGAATGGGATTGGATCTTGTTAACTAACCCATACTCTCTGTAATGGGAATGGGATTGGATCTTGTTAACAAACCCATACTTTCTGTAATGGGGAATGGGATTGGATCTTGTTAACTAACCCATACTTTCTGTAATGGGAATGGGATTGGATCTTGTTAACTAACCCATACTCTCTGTAATGGGGAATGAGATTGGATCTTGTTAACTAACCCATACTCTCTGTAACGGGGAATGGGATTGGATCTTGTTAACTAACCCATACTCTCTGTAATAGGGAATGGGATTGGATCTTGTTAACTAACCCATACTTTCTGTAATGGGAATGGGATTGGATTTTGTTAACAAACCCATACTCTCTGTAATGGGAAATGAGATTGGATCTTGTTAACTAACCAATACTTTCTGTAATGGGAATGGGATTGGATCTTGTTAACTAACACATACTTTCTGAAATGGGAATGGGAGTGGATCTTGTTAACTAACCCATACTTTCTGTAATGGGAATGGGATTGGATCTTGTTAACTAACCCATACTCTCTGTAATGGGAAATTAGATTGTATCTTGTTAACTAACCAATACTTTCTGAAATGGGAATGGGAGTGGATCTTGTTAATTAACCCATACTTTCTGTAATGGGAATGGGATTGGATCTTGTTAACTAACCCATACTCTCTGTAATGGGAATGGGATTGGATCTTGTTAACTAACCCATACTTTCTGTAACGGGGAATGGGATTGGATCTTGTTAAGTAACCCATACTTTATTTATAGGGAATGGGATTGGATCTTGTTAATGGGCTTTTCACATTAGCTTCATTGAAGCCTACTCGTGACAATAAGCGATTTTCATTTCATTTCATTTTTCATTTCTGTAATGAGGAATGGGATTGCATCTTGTTAACTAACCCATACTTTCTATAATGGGGAATGGGATTGGATCTTGTTAACTAACCCATACTTTCTATAATGTGGAATGGGATTGGATATTGTTAACTAACCCATACTTTCTATAATGGGAATGTGATTGGATCTTGTTAACTGACCCATACTTTCTATAATGGGAATGTGATTGGATCTTGTTAACTAACCCATACTTTCTGTAAAGGGCAATGGGATTGGATCTTGTTAACTAACTCATACTTTCTGTAATGGGGAATGGGATTGGATCTTGTTAACTAACCCATACTTTCTGTAAAGGGCAATGGGATTGGATCTTGTTAACTAACCCATACTTTCTGTAATGGGCAATGGGATTGGATCTTGTTAACTAACCCATACTTTCTGTAATGGGAATGTGATTGGATCTTGTTAACTAACCCATATTTTCTATAATGGGGAATGGGATTGGTTCTTGTTAAGTAACGCACACTTTCTATAATGGGGAATGGGAGTGGATCTTGTTAACTAACCCATACTTTCTGTAATGGGGAATGGGTTTGGATCTTATTAACTAACCCATACTTTATTTAATGGGGAATGGAATTGGATCTTGTTAACTAACCCACACTTGCTGTAATGGGGAATGGGATTGGATCTAGTTAACTAACCCACACTTGCTGTAATGGGGAATGGGATTGGATCTTGTTAACTAGCTCATACTTTCTGTAATGGGGAATGGGATTGGATCTTGTTAACTAACCCACACTTGCTGTAATGGGGAATGGGATTGGATCTTGTTAACTAACCCACAAGTTCTATAAAGGGAATGGGATTGGATCTTGATAACTAACCCATACATTCTATAATGGGAATGGGATTGGACATTGTTAACTAACCCATACTTTCTGTAATGGGGAATGGGAGTAGACCATGTTAACTAACCCATACCTTCTGTAATGGGGAATGGGAGTGGATCTTGTAAACTAACCCATACTATCTGTAATTGGGAATGGGAGTGGATCTTGTTATCGAACCCATACTTTCTGTAATGGGAATGGGAGTGGATCTTGTTAACTAACCCATACTTTCTGTAATGGGGAAATGGGAGTCGATCTTGTTAACTAACCCATACTTTCTGTAAAGGGGAATGGGATTGGATCTTGTGTACTAACCCATCCTTTCTCTAAAGGGGAATGGGAGTGGATCTTGTTAACTAACCCATAATTTCTGTAATGGGGAATGGGATTGGATCTTGTTAACTAACCCATACTTTCTGTAATGGGGAATGGGAGTGGATCTTGTTAACTAACCCATACTTTCTGTAATGGGGAATGGGAGTGGATCTTGTTAACTAACACATACTTTCTATAATGGGGAATGGGAGTGGATCTTGTTAACTAACACATACTTTCTTTAATGTAAAAATGGGATTGGATCTTGTTAACTATCCCATACTTTCTCGAATAGGAATGGGATTGGATCTTGTTAACTAACCCATACTTTCTGTAATGGGCAATGGGATTGGATCTTGTTAACTAACCCATACTTTCTGTAATGGGAATGTGATTGGATCTTGTTAACTAACCCATATTTTCTATAATGGGGAATGGGATTGGTTCTTGTTAAGTAACGCACACTTTCTATAATGGGGAATGGGATTGGATCTTGTTAACTAACCCATACTTTCTATAATGGGGAATGGGATTGGATCTTGTTAACTAACCCATACTTTCTGTAATGGGGAATGGGTTTGGATCTTATTAACTAACCCATACTTTATTTAATGGGGAATGGAATTGGATCTTGTTAACTAACCCACACTTGCTGTAATGGGGAATGGGATTGGATCTAGTTAACTAACCCACACTTGCTGTAATGGGGAATGGGATTGGATCTTGTTAACTAACCCATACTTTCTGTAATGGGGAATGGGATTGGATCTTGTTAACTAACCCACACTTGCTGTAATGGGGAATGGGATTGGATCTTGTTAACTAACCCACAAGTTCTATAAAGGGAATGGGATTGGATCTTGTTAACTAACCCATACTTTCTGTAATGGGGAATGG
Organism: Scyliorhinus canicula; assembly: GCF_902713615.1. NCBI lineage: Eukaryota > Metazoa > Chordata > Chondrichthyes > Carcharhiniformes > Scyliorhinidae > Scyliorhinus > Scyliorhinus canicula. The sequence continues at coordinate 3,380,616 of NC_052151.1, read as the reverse complement.
GATTGGATCTTGTTAACTAACCCATACTTTCTGTAATGGGGAATGGGATTGGATCTTGTTAACTAACCCACACTTGCTGTAATGGGGAATGGGATTGGATCTTGTTAACTAACCCACAAGTTCTATAAAGGGAATGGGATTGGATCTTGATAACTAACCCATACATTCTATAATGGGAATGGGATTGGACATTGTTAACTAACCCATACTTTCTGTAATGGGGAATGGGAGTAGACCATGTTAACTAACCCATACCTTCTGTAATGGGGAATGGGAGTGGATCTTGTAAACTAACCCATACATAGAACATAGAACATAGAACGATACAGCGCAGTACAGGCCCTTCGGCCCTCGATGTTGCACCGACATGGAAAAAATCTAAAGGCCATCTAACCTACACTATGCCCTTATCATCCATATGCTTATCCAATAAATTTTTAAATGCCCTCAATGTTGGCATGTTCACTACTGTTGCAGGTAGGGCATTCCACGGCCTCACCACTCTTTGCGTAAAAAACCCACCTCTGACCTCTGTCCTATATCTATTACCCCTCAATTTAAGGCTATGTCCCCTCGTGCTAGCCACCTCCATCCGCGGGAGAAGGCTCTCGCTGTCCACCCTATCTAACCCTCTGATCATTTTGTATGCCTCTATTAAGTCACCTCTTAACCTTCTTCTCTCTAACGAAAACAACCTCAAGTCCATCAGCCTTTCCTCATAAGATTTTCCCTCCATACCAGGCAACATCCTGGTAAATCTCCTCTGCACCCGTTCCAAAGCTTCCACGTCCTTCCTATAATGAGGCGACCAGAACTGTACGCAATACTCCAAATGCGGCCGTACTAGAGTTTTGTACAACTGCAACATGACCTCATGGCTCCGGAACTCAATCCCTCTACCAATAAAGGCCAACACACCATAGGCCTTCTTCACAACCCTATCAACCTGGGTGGCAACTTTCAGTGATCTATGTACATGGACACCGAGATCCCTCTGCTCATCCACACTACCAAGAATTTTACCATTAGCCAAATATTCCGCATTTCTGTTATTCTTTCCAAAGTGAATCACCTCACACTTCTCCACATTAAACTCCATTTGCCACCTCTCAGCCCAGCTCTGCAGCTTATCTATGTCCCTCTGTAACCTGCAACATCCTTCCGCACTGTCTACAACTCCACCGACTTTAGTGTCGTCTGCAAATTTACTCACCCATCCTTCTGCGCCCTCCTCTAGGTCATTTATAAAAATGACAAACAGCAACGGCCCCAGAACAGATCCTTGTGGTACGCCACTCGTAACTGAACTCCATTCTGAACATTTCCCATCAACTACCACTCTCTGTCTTCTTTCAACTAGCCAATTTCTGATCCACATCTCTAAATCACCCTCAATCCCCAGCCTCCGTATTTTCTGCAATAGACGACCGTGGGGAACCTTATCAAACGCTTTACTGAAATCCATATACACCACATCAACTGCTCTACCCTCGTCTACCTGTTCAGTCACCTTCTCAAAGAACTCGATAAGGTTTGTGAGGCATGACCTACCCTTCACAAAACCATGCTGACTGTCCCTAATCATATTATTCCTATCTAGATGATTATAAATCGTATCTTTTATAATCCTCTCCAAGACTTTACCCACCACAGACGTTAGGCTCACCGGCCTATAGTTACCGGGGTTATCTCTACTCCCCTTCTTGAACAAAGGGACCACATTTGCTATCCTCCAGTCCTCTGGCACTATTCCTGTAGCCAATGATGACCTAAAAATCAAAGCCAAAGGCTCAGCAATCTCTTCCCTGGCTTCCCAGAGAATCCTAGGATAAATCCCATCAGGCCCCGGGGACTTATCTATTTTCACCTTGTCCAGAATTGCCAACACTTCTTCCCTACGCACCTCAATGCCATCTATTCTAATAGCCTGGGTCTCAGCATTCTCCTCCACAATATTATCTTTTTCTTGAGTGACTACTGACGAAAAGTATTCATTTAGTATCTCGCTTATCTCCTCAGCCTCCACACACAACTTCCCACCACTGTCCTTGACTGGCCCTACTCTTACCCTAGTCATTCTTTTATTCCTGACATACCTATAGAAAGCTTTTGGGTTTTCCTTGATCCTACCTGCCAAAGACTTCTCATGTCCCCTCCTTGCTCGTCTCAGCTCTCTCTTTAGATCCTTCCTCGCTTCCTTGTAAATATCAAGCGCCCCAACTGAAACTTCACGCCTCATCTTCACATAGGCCTCCTTCTTCCTCTTAACAAGAGATTCCACTTCTTTGGTAAACCACGGTTCCCTCGCTCGACCCCTTCCTCCCTGCCTGACTGGTACGTACTTATCAAGAACATGCAATAGCTGTTCCTTGAACAAGCTCCACATATCCAGTGTGCCCAACCCTTGCAGCCTACTTCTCCAACCAACACATCCTAAGTCATGTCTAATGGCATCATAATTGCCCTTCCCCCAGCTATAACTCTTGCCCTGCGGGGTATACTTATCCCTTTCCATCACTAACGTAAAGGTCACCGAATTGTGGTCACTGTTTCCAAAGTGCTCACCTACCTCCAGATCTAACACCTGGCCTGGTTCATTACCCAAAACCAAATCCAATGTGGCCTCGCCTCTTGTTGGCCTGTCAACATATTGTGTCAGGAAACCCTCCTGCACACATTGTACAAAGAATGACCCATCTAATGTACTCGAACTATATCTTTTCCAGTCAATATTTGGAAAGTTAAAGTCTCCCATAACAACTACCCTGTTACTTTCGCTCTTTTCCAGAATCATCTTCGCCATCCTTTCCTCTACATCCCTAGAACTATTAGGTGGCCTATAGAAAACTCCCAACAGGGTGACCTCTCCTTTCCTGTTTCTAACCTCAGCCCATACTACCTCAGAAGAAGAGTCCCCATCTAGCATCCTTTCCGCCACCGTAATACTGTCCTTGACTAGCAGCGCCACACCTCCCCCTCTTTTGCCCCCTTCTCTGAACTTACTAAAACACCTAAACCCCGGAACCTGCAACAACCATTCCTGTCCCTGCTCTATCCATGTCTCTGAAATGGCCACAACATCGAAGTCCCAGGT